>NW_008334566.1:757832-779600 GCF_000622305.1 Nannospalax galili | reverse complement strand
CTTTTTTTTTTTTTTTTTTGCTATTTCACCATGCTTTGCATGTACTCACTACTATGTAGATTACAAAACAAAGCAAAAAGAAACAGGAATGTTAAACAACTGAGCATTTGGGTATTTCAGTTTCTTCTGAAGTTTTTTATTTTTATATTTTTTCTCCTAGAAATGATTTTGGTCAGTGTGAGACAATGTAGTTATCAATTTATAAGTTTTCAAACACAGAATACATTAAAAAATAATGTTACAGTATTGTAGAACTGATTAGAAGAACCAAAAGCTGCTATTAAACACTGACGTTCTCTCTGTACCTGCCTATAGAAATGTGCTTAGGGGAAGGAACCCTGGCTAGTTAGCTTCTGTCTTTTAGGACTCATATTTGAAATTATTTTCATTCTCTTTCTGTAGTACTTTGCCCATGATTTGATCCTCTCTGTTCCTGGGAATCAAGTGGATGCCTGTGTTTTCATCTGCCAACTGTTGGGCTGTGTTTTCATCTGCCACTTGTTGATGACCTTGGTCTCCACTGTTAGAATGTTCTACAGTGAGTTTTGTATGTGCTGTCACCAGCACACTTTCATGTTGCCAACCAAGCCAGGCAGTCTCTCATGATCCAACAACCAACATGAACAAAAACATGATTTAATGTATGTGAATTGAATAACCAGAGTTTACTTGGGGAGATACTGGCTTTCATTTTCCTATATATTTTAATATTCTGTGACAATGCATTTGGGTTTTTAGGAGATTCAGTTAAAAATTATTTACAATGAATAACATGTTATCAGCATCAGAAAAAAATGGACATAGACTTAGGGAATGTCAAAAAACAGTGCTGGGAAGACCAAAAGGGCAGAGTTGCAGAATTAAAAAAAAAAAATTGCACTCTTGAAATTCTCTCAGATCCTATGTTTATTACTTTTTGCTGCCCAAGTGAAAATTGAATCATAGGATGGGAGAGTTTATGCTGAAGGAAAAAACGCTTTTATACATTAGCAGCTTAATTGGTATTTTCAAAAAATTTATAAAAGGCTTTAGAAATGCTACTCCAAATTCTAAGAAATGGAGTCATTTTTAGTGCTTTTCGACCCTATTAACTCAAGTTTTAACATTTCCCCCATACGATGTGTAGAGATTAAGGTAGCATGATTTGGATTCTGTACTACTTCATGCTGCCTAGATGTATGTTGTTGTTTTCTAATACATGAGCCATGAGGGCATATTTTTTGTTCAAAAGTGATGAAAGAAAACATCTTTAGGAAAGCTGAAAATATTGCTTAGGAAACAAGCTTCTTAGACTGGAGAGATATTTTGCTTTCTCTTTAGAACATGGTAATTCAGCAGAGTCTTAGTGGACTATGAGTAGCAAGAGTGTTGAAGGAATGGAGAACAAGATAGAAGCAAAGCACTGGCCATGATTTATAACAAGAAAGGAAAATAAGAAGAGAGAAATAAATAATGTATGGAGCACACAGATAAAGTGGACTTCTGTAGCACTGTCAAATGGTGAAGACACTGTTTAAAAGAGAAAACAGCAGGCCTTGGTGGCTCATGCCTTTAATCTCAGTACTCAGGAGGGAGAAGCAGGAAGATATCTGTGAGACTGAGGTCAGCCTGGTATACATAGTGAGTTTCAGGCCAACTGGGATGAGAGGAGAGCCTGTCTCATCTTGTCTCAAAAACAAAATAAACGAATATATATAATTTTTAAAAGTATCCTTCAAATTGTCTATTGAGTAATTATAAAGAATATGAGGACTAGGAAGTTGTTCCTAAATCTGTCCTTTGATTGAAAAAGATTTATGCTTAAATTCCATCCTCTAATGAATACAAAATTACAGTAACTACCATACCCCACATTTAAGGCTAAATTAAGCCCAGTATGTAAACTTGGTCAAATAAAAAAAATTATATCATGGTTCCTTTGGGGGGGAATCTTAATGAATGCTATATTCAGCTTCTATGTTGAGCAGGATTAGCTGTGCATGTCTGTAACCCCAGTACTTGGGAGGTGGAGGCAAGGGTAGTACTTGTTGCTGTCCAGATGTAGGTATGTAGAAAATTCCACCTTAACAAACAAAAACACAAAAAATAAACAAAATCCATCCTTCCAAACATCACAAAGGCTGTGTGCTAATAATCCCAACACTCTAGAGGCAGAGACAGGTGGATAACTATAATTTGAGGCCAGCCTTGTCTATATAGGGAGTTCCAGGCCAGCCTGAGCTACACAGTGAGACCCTATATCAAAAAACTACCACCACCACCAACAACAATAACAACAAGCTAACTAAACAAATACCGAAAAGCAGAATATCTTGTCCATCAAAACACTTAAATATTTGAGTAGAGGGTCATGCAACAAATATATTAATTAGATGCTCTTTTATATTTTTCCCCATTCCTTTTTCTTTTTTGATGTTCTATATGAGCCCAAAATAGCTTTTCCTGAAAAGTAAAATGTAACTAAAAGTTGTATCAATGCAATATCCATTTAACAAAATTGTCTGGGACCGAAGAAATGATGATCTCATTTTCTAGGAAATCATCTTCTTTGAGAACACATTTTCAAGGATTGATACTAAAGCTGTTCTTCAAGGTTGAATTATTTTCAAGATATTAAATAGGAAATTTTTCTTGGTTCAAAAGCTTTCAAGAAATCTAGATTTTTTTTCCTTTAAAAGCAATGTTTTCCTATGAAGACAATCATTAAGTACAAGAAGAATGTGGTGTTAAAAATATTTATGTTAGCTACTATAATTATGCACTTATATTACCTACCAATACCAATCATGTCATTATTTGCATTTATTTACTAAAGTCACCTAATTAAGAACTCGAGTTGTCGTTACTCTGAAAATCTGGCAGCATTTCTAAGTAGTGTTGAGTCTTTAAAATGGAAATGTTTCCTCTGTGTAGACCACTTTGCACCACTTCTTCTGAAATGATAAAGTAGTTAGAAGATCAGTCCAATATCAATATTAGAATGTTCCTCAGCATAAGACCTTACTTCAGATTGTTGTTCTCTATGAGAGTTTCCCAACTATGCCTTTACAACTTTTTTCCATGAATAAGAAGCAAAGTGCTAGAAAATGAATAACTGTGGTTAAAAAATATATAAATAATGTGCCCATGATTGAACATCTATTAAAATATATATTTGAAGGTAAGCAATAATTGCAAAAATTGTATGATGATTGTAATAATGGTGATAATAATAAAAAAATAATTCATATTACTAGGGGAAGAATTTTTATAAGCTAGAATAAAGATTAGAGACATCAGAAAATTTAGAAGTAATGACAGGAAAATTAAGAATAATAGTTATTCTTTGCTCATTCTGTGTTTGTTTCTACTGTGTTAACCTCTGGTGATAGTTCAACCTTATCCAAAATGCTTATCCTCCTCTGCTCTGAATGTTAAAGTCACAGTAAATTCTTTCTTAATAGCAAGCTATGACGGTAAGCATAGCCACATCTTCTGTGCTGATAATTCATTCACACAAAGTTTGATCTACTTTGATATATTAATATTATTAGAAACAATGGCTGATAACATGGTTCATGTTTCCATTCACGTGTAATTTTTTTTATTTAGTGATAAAGTTCTTTGTTCCATTGAATAATTAATTCAAGGTATAAAATATGGAGCAGCACAAACTGAAAAATCTAGCAGGATCTTCTCTTTATATGAAAGTGGTTTTCTTTCAGGAGGAATAGTTATGATTCGATAGCAACATTAAAAGAATAAATTACAAAGAACAATGATTTTTCTCAGCAAAAGTCAAATGGAAATTTGGCATTTTTTTTTCTGGAAAATTGACATATGGTGCCATAAATACTTGCAAATCTCATTCTTTATAATGTATATCCAATGCTTTAAAAAGTATTTGCAATTGTTCTTTTCTATCTCACTTTACTTACTGGATAAAATATTATTTTTGTGACAATTTGGAAAGAATGGTTTTCATAATACAACTATACTATAGACACTTGACTTTTTTCAATGTTCCACAAGTTACATGAAAAGTAAACTTACCATGTAGATTACATATGTGTGTGTGTGTGTGTGTGCATGTGCATTTATTTTCTTCCAAAGTAAATAAGCCATTAATAAATCTAAAAGTTGTTTTTATAATTTTTTTGTGTGTAGAAGTTTATATGTGTATGTGTGTGGGATATGTGTACATGCATGTAGAGGTCAAAGATCAATATCTGTTATCTTATTCAATCTCACTCTACCTTATTATTGAAATAAGGTCTATCACTGAATCTGGCCCTCAGCAGTTCAGTAAGACTGGCTGGCCAATAAAACATAGGGATCCTCCAGTCTCTGCCTCCCCTCCATGTTCCTCTGTAAGTAGCTTGCCCACTGGAGATCCAAACTCAGGTCTTCACACTTGTAAGGTAAGTATTTTACTGTCTGAGCCATTTCCCCAACCCAAAAGGTTTTTAAAATGCTTATTATATTGACAACTCTACAGTCTTTGTGAAATGCTGGCCTGTAGGATATCAGAAGCCTGTTTTTCTGGTCCTTGTTCTCATTTATAATCTGCTCCTTTTTGTGGACGAGTCTACACTATTTGTATCATTTTCTCTGACATTTTTGCATATTCTGTCTCATTTTCCTTGATACTTCCTGTCCTTTCTTCCCTGACTTGTTTGCATACTACCTGCAATTCTCCCACTCTTTGCTTTCATATAACACTTTCTAGTTTTTTTCATTACTGACTCTAATCCTCTAATTCCCCAATCATCTACTATCTAGAATGGAAGCCAGCAGATTTCTTCTGTAAAGGACCCTGGTATTATTAGGTTTTGAGGCTATACTGTCTCAGTTACCAACATTCAGCCCATCACTACAACTATGGAAGGTCCATGCTTAAATGAGCACAGCAGAGTTCCAAGAGAACTTTTGTCAAAGTGAGATTTATAAGATGAGCTCTCATCCATATAATGAGGAATCTAGTACATATCCCAAGAGGAGGAAGCTTATGTTAAGACCCAAGGAGAGGGCTGCCATCTACCAGCCAAGGACCTAGGAATCAGAAGAAAGCAGCCCTGTCAGCACTTTGTGAACTCTTCAAATTTCTAGTGTCTGTAAATGTGAGAAAATACATTTCTATTGTTTAAGTCCCATCATCAATGGTACTTTTCTGTGGAAACACTGACAAGTAAATATGACATAATGTTTTTTCAACCATTTAAATATGGAAAAACTGCTTTTAGCTCATAGGTGCTATAGAAACAGACAACAGGCCAGCCTGGACCTATTGGCCCTAGCTTGCTGACCATCTATCTGGTGGTTCTCCAAAGCTTATTCTATAATGTTGACTACTTGGTATCTTTCTGCCTTAGATTCCTCAAATCAAACCTATAGTACTTTAACTATGTTTCTCATGACTTGGTATAATATTCTACTCCTTTTGCATTCCTTGTCTGATTAAGTAGAACCACTATTTACTTAGTCACTCAAATATTATACCTGGTGATTATCTTCATCTCCCTTTTTCTTCCTTTTCTGTTTCTAATAAATGGCAAGCTAAACGATGTTCACCCCTTCGCATTTCCCTTTTTTGAGACATCTATCACATAGTCCATTGTAACATTCTCCATGTTGATTCTGATATTTTACCTGGCCTATACTGACCTAAACCATGGCTAATATTGCTAGTAGAAGAGTTTCTAAAATCTACATTTAATAGCATTGCACCTTTGCTCAAAACCTTTCATAGTTTCTCTAGTATCCAAACTTGAAGTGCTTGGACATGATATACATTATTTTCTCTGAAACCTAACTTCATGAAATTAATTTCTTGCTGGACTCATTTGTCAATAGTTTAAGAACACTTTCGGCCATTTCTAGGGCTTATAAATCTAACAAAAAGTTAATCTTATATTTTGAAACCCTTTAACACTGTCTCTGCTTGCTTAAATGTAAGCCAGCTTACTAGACCTTGGGTGCCTCTTGTAACCTAGACATATAGCCCTAATCCTTCATGAACATAACATGTTTGTGTGAGTGTGTGTGTGTGTGTGTGTGTGTGTGTGTGTGTGTGTGTGTGTGTGTGTTTAATATTTGCCTGCAGGAATATTCATTGAAAGCAACAAGAATTATCCCATTTGTTTTACAAACAACAGATGGGATTAGACTGATAACATTATTTTGTGCTTGTTTGTGCTGTTCTAGGTCAGTAGTGTCTGAAAGGGAAAATCCTCTCCTGACAAGAAAAATGTCAACTTTTCCTTCCCCATTTCATGCTGGGTGTATGATTTCAATAAAGAGAAAACAAGGCCTCTGTTCAAGAATACCTTTCCAGGAGTAATCTGAAGAAAAGTACTCATAACAGTGTGTTTTCCACTCTTGATTGAATAGTACGTTGAGTCAGGCTGACTTTATTTAGACATCACTGAAATATGGCATTGCAACACCACATATGACTATTATTGATTCTCCTATAATGTTAAATTCCTAATATCTAGCACTAACTTTAAATTTTTCCTTCTGATTCTGAAGCTTGGGCTCCTTTTTCTTGGAAAACACATTGCTAATGGTTGTCGCCACACAAAGCCCATCTTCAGGTACCATGTAGATAACTGAGGGAGCTGAGGCAGAAAGACATTTTTTTCTTAAATTCCCCTTCCAGCTCTAAAAGTCTACCCTTGCTGCACACTTGAATTTATCTTGCTTTGTACATTTAGTGAGCGAGCATGTGTGTGTGTGTGTGTGTGTGTGTGTGTGTGTGTGTGTGCATGCATGCCATGTTCCAATGTGGTAATCAGAGGAAAATTTTAAGGAGTCAATTCTCTCCTTCCACCATGTGTACTCTGGGGGTTAAATTCAAGTTGTCAGGACTGGCGGCAGATACCTTTATCCACTGAGCCCTCTCACTGGCTTACACTGAAGTTTTTAATACTTTCAGGTTAATGACATTTTGAGAAGAGTGATTATCATATTTTGCTCAGAAATAATATAAATATACATACATGTATACCACTTACACACAATTATGCATTTAATTTCAAGACTTCATCAGTCCCAATTTATCAGACTGCAAGTTCCTTTGTATATAGAAAATGCATTACATTTTTCAAAAATTAACACAGTATAGTTCAATAAATGTTATTGGAAAAAGCACAACTAAATTCAAATGCTTAGTAAGTGCATTTCTTCTATTTGTATTTCATGCCATACTTAGCACAGTGTCTTGGCCATAATAGTAATTTAATAAATATTTGTTGAATTGAATTGAATTCTGCCTTCTTTGTATCTCAGAGAAACACTAATTACAGTGATATAGGTAGAAGGGGCTAAATAAATATTTAGAATGACTCTTTCAACACTTCATCTTATTGTTTTAACATTCTACACACTAGAATTCACTAAATTAAGTATATTAGTGTTAATAGATACACTCAATCTTTTTTCATGAAATGTTTAAATTTTAAAGCATTTGGGTTATAAAGAAACAAAGTACATTCATTCTCCTTTTTATAAATGTCACTACATTCTATTTTGGGAATACTGTGAATAAGGGCCAGGTTTGAGATTCTAAAATAAAGCATTTTTTCACCAGTGAATTGAAGGTGGAAAGCACCTTTTAATTCCACAATCAACCAAATGTCTTACCACTTGAAACAGACTCTCTTCTGCTTGGGTAGCATTCCTACTCTTAGCAGTTTTTGGAATAATGATCAACCCTCTTCATAATGACAGAAGTTTCAGCCTTAAAAATAAAATAAATAATTAAAAAGGCGAAGGGAGAGCTGACTGATTGGAACGACACCACATTTTTATTTTCAGTGGCATTTGTAGCTGCTAGAATGACACAATTTGTGTCAGTCTATGAACTCTAGGTAATCAAACACAAATTGTAATTGATCAAATTAAAGTAAAAAAGAACTGTAATTAATTTAATAAAAGATGTGGAGAATTTTAAAGCATAGTGATGAGCTACAAAACAGGGAACCATTTATCCCAGAGAATAGATGAACAGAGATAAAATGAGAATAAAAAATTAACTTTCTCTTCAAAGAAAGCAAGGACAAGATAATAGCATGAAACATTAAAAGAAGATTCAATTAGCAAGGAAAGGGAAGAGGAGAGGAGCCAAGTGGGATTCTCTTGGAAGGAAATGAACGTGGTAAGAGTTTAAACCATGGTCTATAAATAGACCTTTTATTTTATAAATCCTTCAAGTGATGGATAGACTACATGGTGAGCCTCCCTTCTCCGTCACGCATAGTTTCATGGCAGATACTTTTAAAAGCAATCTTCAAGAGTAAGCACAAAGCACTAGGTCTGGAAAATGACTTGGGTTTCTCTCTTTCAAAATACAAGAAAATAATTGATGAGAAAATCTGGGAACGTTGTAAAAATTGACAAAGGGACATAGGAGATAGAGAAAATTCTTAGTAGACTATGAAATAATTCAGAGTACTGTATGTACTTCATCAAATTTATAAATTGGAATGAAAATTTATAATTACCATAATCTAGTGAACCCACTCCCAAATCACACAGACAACCGTTGTGCCTGGCAGCACTTTTCTCAAATGTGTCAGATCTTGTGATCTTCTCTGCTGTCATCCTGTGCTCTTATTTTCTACTATCTGAGATGCAACTCCTGGTGGAAGGGATTGGGGGATGGGAAAGTGGAAGCAGTCAGAGGTCAGACAGTTTGTAAATAGTTCTTCAGTGCACTGTATTTTGTGTGTGTGTGTGTGTGTGTGTGTATGTGCATGTGTGTGCGTGTTATCAAGATTCACTTTCCACAACATTTTGAAACATTTGAATAAAAATGGCAGTCTTTGAAATATTATATTATCTAATACATACCACTGGTTTCCAATTTTTTTTACTGAGATGGCAGATACTTAACAAATGTAACTGCCATAAGAGTTGCACATCTCTAATATATTAATTATTTTTTTTAATATAGACTTTTTTGTCAAGAGAAATTAAGATAAATTCTTAGACATCTGGACTAGTGATGGACTACACACAGCAGTTGTTAGAATGCCCTTCCCAACTGTCAGGAGAACTATAGTTCTTAAAAGAAGACAGACAGCTTTAAGAACATTTAAAAATGTGTGTGTTCATCTGTTCCTCCTCCTCCCCCTCCTCCTCCTCCTCTTCTACCTTTTATTCCTCATCTTTTAATTTTTTTCATTAATTTTATTTTTATTTTATGTGTATGAGTGTTTTGTCTGCATATATGTAAGTGTACCCATGTCATGCAATGCCTGTGGAGGCCAGAAGATGATGGCAGATTCCTTGGAACTGGAGTTACAGATAGTGGTCAGCCACCATGTGTGTGCTGGGAAACAAACTTGAATCCTCTGCAAGAGCAGCCAGTGCTCTTAACTTCAGAACCTTCTCTCTAGTCCTCCTTTTCTCTTTTAAAGATGAACATTCAAATCTTTCTATGGTTAGTTATCTTGGGAATCACTATCTTACTTCTAGCCAAAAGTGTTTATGAAGATTATGGACAATTTTCTAATATGTTTCATACAGTCTTTAAAAAGTTCATTACTGTTTAGTAATCTAATCCAGATTTGCTCATTCTCCAAGAGTCACATTTCAATTTATTCACACCTCAATTTATTCACAGTTGACCTGGTTGCCATTTTAAACAATACCTCTCACTTTTTTGTCTTTTTGAAACAGAGTTTCTTTGTAGCCACAGTTGACCTGGAACTTTCTATGTAGACCAGGCTGGCCCTCATCTCAAAGACCTTCCTGCCTCTGCCTCCTGAGTGCTGGGATTGTAGGCAGGCATGCACTACCACATCGGGTTATCTTTTACTTTTAAATTATATCTACATTCTCTACAGATATACCAAACGATTCATCCAGTCCTCCTGATGTCACTCTAATACCTTTCTCAAAGTTTCCACAATCTTTCTATTCCCATTTCTTAGTTATATTGCAGGGTCTCAACATTTCTGGTCTAGGACTTGGTATATAAATCTCAAATGGTATCTGTCTGTCAAACCCCATTTGCATATGCTTCTATACCTTTTGTTTCAACATAAAAATCTGCTCCCATATTCTCTTCAGTGATGTTTTCTCGTATAGCATTATAAGTTTATTTTAGTTCTGGTCATTGCTCATTATACAATTTTATCTCTTGCAGTGCATTGTTTATGGTAAGTATATTACATGTAATTATGTGTCTAATACTTATGCATTTGAACAGTTCTCATTAATAGTCATGACATTTGCATTGTGTGTGTGAGCTACAACAAAATTTAGTACTGTCTAATGATGTATAGTTTTAAAATATTTTTGTTTTAAACCATGTTACAAAGACCATCCTTATTCAGAAGTACCTGCACATTTGAACACAACATGACTATCTCTTTAAGATAAGTTCCAGGCCCCAGGTCCATTGGGTAGATGAAAATTAGTCAGATAATTGTCTACACTTACAGAAGCCTGCGTTATAGGATGGTAACTCTGCAATTTTTGAAGCCTGCTATTTTATTTTTTAATTTTGTAAATATTTTATTGTGTTTTGTACATTTCATATAATAGCTCTTAATCAAATTTAGACCCTCTCTCCCATCTGCACTCCCTGATACTGGATTTCAAGCACTCTGTCATATATGTTGTCATGTCCTGTCAAGGATTTGTACCCAGATGCCCCTCGCTGTAAGTTCATTCACTGGAGTCTAGTCAGCCTATCTAGAGTCACTCTCTTAAAGAAGATCTACTATCCCTCACACAGTAATAACCAGTTGCCAATAGTTATTTGGCTAGATTTGGGGCCTGCTGTCTATTTCCCTTGCTTTATTGCTTGCTTGGGTTTTTGTCTGATTAAGTTGGCATGGGTCTTATGCATGCTCTCACCATTGTTGCGAGTTCATATGAGCAAGTTCTCAGAGGCCTGAAAGCCTCTGTTTTCTTATGTCCCATGTCCTAACCCTGAATCTAACAATCTTTCTGGCCCCTCTTTTGCAAAAGTTCCTGAGCTGTAGGTGGGTGAGGTTTAATACAGGAGTCCTATCTAGGGATACACACTTGGCAGTCTCTTGTTCTCTAAAACTTTGCCAGTTGTGGCCTTCTCTGTGCATCATACTTTGTTGTGTGAGGAAACTTCACTGGTGAGAGTTGAGAACATATTAGTATTCGCTCTACACCCTGTTCGACTAAGTTCCATGAGCCTTAGGTTTAGAGGCTCCATTGTAGATGTGTTACTTAGGGCTGGGCATCTCTCGGACATGTATTCTCTGTGTGTGACCAGTTGTGACTCCTTAATAGCCAGGTCTTTTTAAAAAGAGTGAGAATCATGCTTCCTCTAGCTCTGGAGAGTGACAAATTTCTTTGATATATGGAGAGTCAGCATGTCTACCCTTTCTTCCAGAGAAAGACACTGTTATCTTCTAAGGAATTCTAAGTCACCTGCTTTTTATTTCAATTGAAGACACTATTTTTGTCTTTCAAATTTTTTGTCTATATATACATCCTTGAAATGATTGTCTGGAACAAAAGGCAGTCAGTATGTTACTTTTAATAAAGGTATAAATATAAGACCCACGGCTATCTTGTTTCTAAGATGCCTGGGGTGTTAGAAATCTTCCACTGAGAACACAGCACCATCAACTATTCTGATTGATCAGAGAAACAGGATCTGAGAATAATTCCTTTTTACATAGTCCTGAAACCAAGGCCCCCAACCAACCAACCAATCAACCAACCACCATAGCCTAGCTTAAAGTCAGGTGTTTTTCTCCTTAAGACTTTTTGACCTTTCTACTAAGCTTAAGACATTAATCCATGTATCTTGATACATGGATGAAATCTAGGGCAAATTTTGTCCTAAGATAATCCTGCCCAGTGGAGTCATAAATCATTTCAGCTGGTGTCAGGTGTAAGTTTCATGCCACGTTTTGTAGTTAGATAATTTCCAACACAGGATGGACACTAAATATAAATGATGAAGCAAGTATCTTTTTAAAAAATACTTTATTATTTTTATTTTACGTGTATGTTTGCCTGCAATTATGTAATTTCACCCATGTCATACGGTGCCTGTGGAGGCCAGAAGAGAGTGTTAAGATCTCTTGGAACTGGAGTTACAGACTGGTGTGAGCCATCATGTGGGTGCTGGGAATCAAACCTGGGTCCTCTGCAAGAGTAGCCAGTGCTCTTAACCTCTGAGCCATCTCTCCAGCCCGTCTTTTGGGATGATTTCCCCCAGCAGCCTGGAGGGGGTCTCATTTTTGAAAGAACCCTATAGCTGCCTAAGGGTGAAATGATCTACTGATATTGTTTATTTAAACACTCAGAGTCTTCTATTGACTATGTCTTAGTCTGTTTCTTCATTGCTGTGACAAAATACTCTTACCAATACTTGGGGGAGGAAAGGGTTTATTTAGCTTACATCTCCCAGGTCGCAGTTCATCAGGGAGCCCAAGGTAGGAACTCAGGGCAGGAACCTGGAGGCAGGAGCTTGAGCACAGGCCGTGGAGGAACGCTCCATACTGGCTTGCTCCCTGGCCCCTGATCAGCCTGCTTTCTTGTGCTACAAGGCCCACCTGCCCAGGGGTGACACCACCCACAGTGGGCTGGGCCCACCCATATCACTCATCAAGAAGCTGCCCTCGGACACGGCCACAGGCCAGTCCAATAGGCGAAATTCCCCAATTGAGGCTCCCTCAACCAAGGTGTGTCAAGTTGACACTAAAGCTATCCAGCACAATGTCTCAGAAGAAAATTACTGTAATTTGAGGAAGGAGGTAAAGGAATGCTGACTTCAATACAGGGGTATAGACTAGAGCTATATAGAGTCTCTATGGATAAATGAGTTAATTATTATTATTGTGCCTACTAATGGCCTGTCAGTTGGGAGCAGTTTTACACTAAAATATGAGATAGAATTCCCTGCTATTTAGATTGCTAATGACTCAATCCATTCCTCAGTCAATCCAATCAAAATACCCAGTTTATCCACAATATTAGAAAAAATAGTATTTGGCCCATGGCATGACTGGTAGTTGGAAGGATAATGTATAGCAAGATTGTCGTATTTGGGGGGGGCGCATAGAACAGCTGTGATCTGTTCATCTGACAGGCTTACCAGTAAATATCCAGGGAAGAATAATCAAACTGTGGCCAGGCTTTCCGTAAAGTCATCCGTCCAACACTAATCTATATCTAAGGTTCGTGTAACAGTTGGAGAAAGTCATATGAGCACATTTTTCATTCATGTAGGAAGCTGTAGCATGATTCTGAAAACAGAAATTACATGTGTCCTCCTCCTTAGACTTAAAATAATGCATTGTGTTCAGTAATGGCAAGAATTTCAAATTAGAAAATTTTTCTGGATAAAGGGTTCCCTCTTCTTTGGTTAATGTTCTTATCCATGCAGAATCTAATGGATGTTGTTGATTCATTTCTGTAGGAAATCATCTTCAGTAACTCAACTGTTGTATTGAAGTGTGTGGTACAGAAGAAGATTGTAGTGTGTGATGCCATATTAAAAATGCCTGGGTAAAGACAGACTGACCTGAGCACAAATTAAAACCAAGAATGGGACCCAATCTATTTTGAGCCTTGATCCTTCAGAGTTCCTCTGGAACGGTGCAACGCAACAAAGGCCTTACTGTCTCTTTATTGAAACTGTACAACTGGTATCACATAAAAAGAGAAACTTTTCTTATCAGGGGATTATGTCCCTTTCTAATCCCCCCCCACACCGAATAGAACCACATACTCAACCACAAACAAATGTCATCAATTGAAAAAATATTTTATTTAATTTTTTATTTTTACTTTATGTCTATGAGTATATTGCCTGAATGTATGTAAGTCCATCGGTATTGTGCAATGGCCATGGAGGTCAGAAGAGGGTGTCTCATCCCTTGGAACTGGAGTTATGGACAGTTGTTAGTCTACATGTGGGTTTTGGGAACTGAACCTGGGTTCTCTGCAAGAGCAAGAGTGATCTTAACTGAGATAATGTTAAATGATCTCCCAATAGAAGATTAACTTTTTGATTATGAGGTTAGATAAAAGTCATTCCCCAAATTCCCCTTTGCTTCTTTTTATGAAATAAGCATGTTCATATTTGTAATAGAAGGCATTCCTATGTAAGTCATTCCCACGAGAAGTGAGAAATGTAGAGTCAGAAAAGTTTTGAAATCAGTGTTTTATGAGACTTCTAATACTCAACAATTCCAGGTGATTGTGAATTAGTATATTCAAGGGAAATAACTGCATCAGTACTGTTTTCAATGCTAGTGTAAAATACCTGACAAAAATCAGCTGAAAAGAGCTGAAGAGATTTATTTTTGTTCCCAGTGTGAGTAGATCTTCCATGATGGCAGGAAAGGGATAAATGAGGAGTGGAAATTTGAGGCTGCTGGTTGTTTCACTTCTGAAGTCAGGAAACAGAGAACTTGAGCTGGAGTGACATCAGTCTGAACCCTCTAACCTCACCTTTATGGCTCTATGTCGCTCAGGTAGGTTCCATGTTCAAAAGGTTTTAGAACCTCCCAAAAGAGCACACCAGACCCATAAACCTGTGGAGGGCATTTCATATTTAAACCATAGCAATCAATAAACACATTCACTATTAACCGCATATTCAGTAGCTGTGATAAGAGGTGCATTATTGACAAATTGCAAAACTGAAAAATTGATGCTTGATCGTGGCCAGAGTTGGCTGACTGGACTTGTCAGTGGTGGAGAGGCAAGATGGATGGCCTGAAGAGGGCCCAAAAGTCAGATGTAGCAAAACTGCAAAACTGCAAAAACGAACAAAAGAAAACCCCACAGACATATCCTTTGCCATAGAGTTTTCCTCCCTCCCAAAGACACAAATGAGTCACCTTTTGTTGATTGGTATTAGTGCTGACCTCTGCTGCAGAAAAATAGATCCCTTTGTTTTTCCCTCAGCCTGTGATGGTGGGTCCATTGCCATGTGTGGTATAATGATGGATCTATATAATGGTAAATGCTTAGAGACCAGTTAATAAGAATGATGGTACTATTCATATATTTATTTGTGGTCCTACTTCACAATGCTTGGCACATAACAAATTTAAGTTCCTCAATAACAGATGATAAAATCAATTTTCATTCACTTCTTGGTTAATTATAAAATTTAGTTAATATATTCATTTCTGATTGTTGTGCACATTTCTCAAATGCTGTTAATCATCCCATGAAATCATTATCTTTCCTCCTCCAATATTTATATCATTGTCAATATCCTTTGTTTATTCCAAAATTCCATGGACTGTGAAAGTCTGATAGTTTACTCTGCCTGGAAACAGACAAGTTAACCTAGAACAGATTATAGGTAATTGCAGTAGATGGAACTACTTTGTCACAAAGAATGTTGTTATGCATAGCATGAAAATCAGTATATATTATTCTGAATTTGTGACACCTAGTTTTAACAGGGTGAAACAAATAACCACTCACACTGCATGTTGTTTACCAGGAAGAAAAGCCTAGAGTTGGGAATCCAATTTCTTTTAATGGACATGTATAACTAGGACCTAGAAGGAGATATTATCTTTATTTTGTAAGACGATAAGCAAATATACCTCTTCCTCTGGAGAAATAGGCCCCCTTTAGTTACATAATATATTTTCCATGTAATCATTCTTAAAGAGATAATATGAAACAAAGGACTCTGCTCAGAAGACACAGAAATGTAAAGGACACATGGTGAATTCTCTCCTCACTTTTCTTTATGGGTACTGCAGCACAGCCCAAGATCCAAGTGTCTGATTCCAAGATTGAGGATGTGTTACTGTTTGAATTTGAAATGCCCCACACAAGCTTATAGTTTGCATGCTTGGGCCCCAGTTTGAAGACCTATTTTGAAGGCTATAGAACCTTTAGGACTTGGAACCTGACTGGTAGAAATGGATAAATAGGGTCCGGACTTTAAAGGCTATACCTATGCCTAAGTTCATCCTGTTTCACATTTGAGGTGTGAAGCCAATCTGCTCCCCTACCCATTGCTGAACTCTACCTGAAATGAACCCATATAAACCTTTCCTCTTAAGTTGTTTCTGTCACATTTTGTCACAGCAATGCAAAAGTGAGCCTGTATTAATAAGGTCTTTAGATTGACCTCATCTTACCATAATTAACCTAGTACTTGGATAATTTCCTTTCAGAATTCCTATTCTTTTTTTTTATTTTTAGGAAACATTTACTGAAATTTTGGTGCCTCTTTGATACATCAATTTAGGAATATATGTTTTGCTGTTTTTTTCTTTTTTTAACTTTAAAGTAACTTTATTGAGAATTTCATACATGCGTATAAGGTGTTTTGATCAAATCCACGCCCACCCCCTCCCTTCCAACACCTCCCATATCACTTTTTCTGACAGCTTCCTGTACTCTTTCTTTCTTTCTTTCTTTTTTTCTCTTTCTTTCTTTTTTTCTCTCTTTTTCCTTCTTTCTTCCTTCCTTCATTCCTTTCTTTCTTTCCTCTTTCTTTATCTCTTTCTTTCTTTCTTTCATGGGGCTTTTTGATACTCTAATATTCCCCTCTCTGAAGAGGTAACTAAAATCTTTTAGGGATTAGATAAGAGCTCAGAATTCCTATTCTTTTAGTGCATATGTTACTTCAAAAATCATTATCACTGAAGTTGGAGAAGTGGCTCAGGGGTTAAGAGCCCTAGCTGCTCTTGCAGAGTACCGAAGTTCGGTCCAAGCACCTCTGTAACTGTTTCCAGGGTATGCGACTCCCTCTTCTGAACTCTGAGGCTGAACTCTGAGGGCATTGCATGAGATGGGAACACTTACATGCATTTACACAAAATACTCATACACATAAAAAGTTAATTAATTTAAAAAGTCACCGAAGCATAATACTAAGCAGCATGAATCCTTTTCTACTTTCCCTGAATTTTTTCTTTTTTACTTCCTTCTCTTCTACTTTTCACAGAAAATACTGTTTAATTCAAAGGTTATATTTTCTAAAATGTAAGTGATAGCTCAATAGATAAGAGATTTTAATTTGTTTTATTAAGCACTATATTCAGTATGTTACAGGGATATTCCACCCTTTGACACTAATATGAAGTCATCTACAGACAGGATGGTCTGCATTCACAGCCATCCTGGGGCACATGCTGCCAGGCTGCGGGTTGTATATCCTTGGTCTGAATATGAGAGGAAATTAAAAATAATCTCGACAGCAATTTAAAACCTAGCCCCCACCCAAAGGCCTGTATTCAAAGATCATGATTTTAAAAAGACTTAAACTTGAGCATGTGGCCTTGGCCTGAATTTCCACAACTAAAGAGGCTGAAGCAGGAGGCGCATTAGTTTTGCTTTTGTTTTTGTTTTTGAGACAAGATCTCTCTGTAGCCTCAGCTGGCCTAGAAATTGTTTTGAAGACAGAAATATGTCTGTCTCTGCCTTCAAAGTCTGGAATTAAAGGTATGAACCACCATATCTGATTATAAATTCAAGTTTTAAGGATAACCTGGACTACTTATTGAGTTCCACATCAGCCTTGGCTATATACCAAGAAATATTTAAATGGCAGCATGTTAATGGTAAAAAAACTTTGCATTTCATAACAGTGAGATAAAAGAGACTACATTATAGGCCATATAATCTTGTTTTCCAGAAAACAAGAGATATATAAGGTAGGATTTACAATATATCCTTTAAAGAAATACCAACAGAAACTCTTCCTATGTATTTCTGTTTCAGTTGCTTTAGTGAGCACTCATTTTCTAACTACCTGCCAAGGAAGGGGAACAACTGTAAATGGAGTTCTTAAATACAAATCTACCTCAAGACCAGAATTCACTTCTCTTTGCAGAGAAATCCCTGGATTATTTTAGGATTTACCTCAGTGCCACAGAGAAAACTGGTCAAGTGCGTGTCTGGATTGCACAGGTGATACCATCTGTCACTCTTTCGATGCAGTTTTTGCTTTCTCTGGGTTTTAATTGTTCTCTCTTTGCCAGGAGTCTTCCAGGAAGAGAGCAGTAGTCAAGGCAAGCTGAGAACTCAAGTCATCCACTTGTTTGTGTATGCTCTTACCTGGCTTTCTGTAAAGCACTAAGAACAAGAAGAGGTGCTATTGGCTTGTTAATAATTAATAGCACCCAGTGAAAATGAAGGGCTTCTGTCATAGGGCTTCATCAGCTAGGTTATGGTACAATAGGGGTTGTGGGTTTTGTAAGCATGAGTGGTGTTTGCATATGTCAGAATCAACTGTGCATGCTAGCTGCACAAACACTTCACAGCTGCTGCTGCTTATTCCCATGCTAACACCCCAAAGTACAGGAGTCCTGTGTTAATTGCCTAGTTACGTCCTGACTGTTGATGAATTTTCCACAGAGCTTTTCATAAGTGCATGGTTGCAAATAAACTGCTAACAACTTTGCTTATTCCAACTATCCTTTCAAGGAAATCTACCACATACACACAGATTAATGATTCCTCTATTTAGCAATGTGTCTTGTGACTAGGTTTGCTTAGAAACAGTATCAATTAAGTACCAATTATCTGCAAAGTCGAAAAAAAGAGGCACACATAAATAAGTAATAAGCCTGATGGTAAAATATCTGAGAGCAAGTGGAATTGAACTCTGAAGCACGGGCACCGACTTGCAAACAGTTGTTCCTTTTCCTTATACATGAAACTGTGAAGCACCTATGAAAACCAGAACAGGGCGGATCATTAAAGTTATAGGTGATGTTTTAAAGATCTGACTTTCAAGGTCTACACTATTTTGAATAAGTAAATATACAAGAGGGGGAAGCTTTAAACACCTTTTAAATGGTTACAAAATCAAAACAAAACAGATCCTATATCTGCCTCTTCTATACAGTCGCTTACTAAAACACATCAGGTTTTCTTTATGTCTTTGTAACAGAGGTATCCGTGCCTCAATTTATCTCCCTAGTTTTATCAAGCGATGTTCTTTGTCAATACTTCACAAGATTTACCTGCAAAACTATGCATTTATGTGGCTATTCAAAATAAATAAATAAATAATAAATAAACAAATAATAATAATAATAAATAAATAAATAAATAAATAAATAAATAAATAAAAAGAGCTGGTGTGCTTGAGGACATAAAATGTCCAAGTTGGAAGGATTCATACGTGGTTTCATGAACTCTATTTTCATCTATTTTGTCTCAGGTTATAGTAGCAACATAGAGCCTTTAAATACAGTTTCCCTCCAAGAAATATGCTCAGAGACAGAACCTATCTCATCCATGCAGGGCAATTGGACAACAAAGACTATAGATTGTGGCTTGGCCTGTGTTAGTGAAGACTATTTATATCTCATTATCTTCTGTCAATTTCAACAGGCTGGGCCATAGTAAACCATCTTCTTCCCCCATATTTTATTTATGGTGATCAAATTTTCAAAATCTTGAATTATGTTCTTCTTGATCATATTTGTAGAATGACTATTAGAAATGTGATTTATATTAGCTTGAATAAGATTAGGTAGCTGTAACAAAGAGATTCAATAAAATAGAAGATTACAAAACAAAACAATGCCTTTTGCTATAGTGCTTCACACCAAAGTGACCCTTCTGGCTTCAGGGCTGCCCAACTCCCTGTAGCAAGGAATGAGGCACATAGCTCAGGTTTTATACAGGTAATATAAGGGTATTTTCTGTTCCTTTGAATCTGCCAATAGACTGGTGTTGAAGCTCTATAACTGTGAAGGCCTGAGCTCTGACCTGAAGTAAATTAAGAGTGAGTTCTGACCTGTAGTAAACTCAGATCTGGACCAGGAAGCCTCAGTTCCCTGAGAACTTGGATGTTCTTCTGCAGTGATTTCTATCACGAGACTGACAGTTCCTTTAACCCTATTAAACGTACCTAAGTAAGGTTGTAAAACAGAGCTGTGTAGCTAATAAAGGTATAAGTAAAGAACAGAATGTTTAATAGGCGTGGAAGGACAGGTACGATTCCAAAAAGGGCTGAGCCCTGGGAACACAAAGGTACTGCAAATATCATAAAGGTGCTGTAAATATCATGATGAGATAATTTGGCTTGAGAAGAACATTTTCTTTTCCTCTTGTTGTACTATAAATAAGGTTGGTTCTTAGAATAAAGGATGCACTGGTTCACACGCCTCTGCATCCCCTGCATCCTGATTTCTTCCGCACCTATACCTCGGGATCCCCAAGACCATCAGGCTTGAATTGTGGTCACTGACCCGTGACATGTAACCCATAGTCTGCTGCCAGCCAACTAAGTAGGATGCCAAAAACAGGTAATTTCTTCCTGATGTAAGACTCTTCTAATGGAAAATTCTGCTCAGGGTTCTCCATTGGCTTGACTGAAGCTTCTCAGAGATGCTCTGCTGTTTGCAGCTCAGCTGACCCAATGCTCCCTCCCTTCTGCTCTTCAACTGCAAGTGCTTCCTTTGTACTCTAGTTCCAAGGGTCTCTCTGCCTTCCTCACTTCTTCACTTTTCCACAGATATCAGTCTCCCTCCTGACAGTCTCTGTAGGTTCAGACTTACTCATTTGCATCACCTTCTTGTGAAACAAGTCTTAAAAATAGAACCACAGGTACTCGTTCCTTTGGGTGACTATGCAGTCAAACAAACATGGATACAAATAGGGGACATGGAAGTTGTCTAGACTCTCACGTATATATAGATTACTTTTGCCAATAAGTTTAGATCAGGTTGGGAACTGCTGATAATAAATTACTAAAAACAAATTTTGATGCTGCTGTTGATTTTAAGTACTTTGCAGACATCATGAGTCAGATTCAGGGATAGTAAACCTATTTTTTTTTGTACTATTAATGGCTTATTTTATTCTCTGTCTCATAATTCCCCCTCCTTATATTATGGGTCTGCAAGGTCTTTATACAGTGATTTCCCAACTTCGCCATCAATAAGGGTTTTCTATGTGATAGTTTTCAGCACTCAAATACTTATCCAAGGGGTTTAGTGTTTGGCCTGAGTCTGCAGTTTCAATAAGCTCAGAAGACCATAACTTCACCAAAGATTCTGATGCATAAAGTGTTAGGGTTTGAACTGGAAAAACACTTCAGACCTTGAACCAGCTTTTCACTATGGCAGATCACTAATATTCTTAGACTGAGGTATAATTTGGATTTTGACTTTTTTTTAATTTCTAAAAATTAAAACCGGTTACGAACCTTACTTTCTTGTTTTCCCTTTAAGACTCTGCCTATTTTTGCAGTTAGGTCATAAAGTCATCCATCTCCCAGCATGATACTAACTTTACCAACAACTCTTCAGGGATGTTTATCCTGGAATGGTAGAAGTTACCTTTTTGAACTGAAATAGAGCCGAATAGCTTCCACTTATCTTTGAGTGCCTGTCTCACAAGAGTGTCAGCACTGGGCTTATAGAGTTGTGTAAGGAGCCTCTGATTCCCATTACGGTTGGAGTTAGAGGCAGAAAAACTATAGATAGACTCTTAGGGTAAATGGATTCACAACAGTGTAGCAGAAGAGCTCGAATGAAATAAATTTGTAAGTGTGCTCTCAACTCAGCATGACTTTTGGCTTGGTTCTCTTGAAGGATCAATTTCCTTTAAAATGAGTAAGAAAGTTGTATTTCTCTTTTCAATGGCATTACTGATTTCTATTTTAAGCTGAGTCCTTCCTGAAACTGGAGATGAATCAAGACTTTAAGAGGCTATGGTAAGAGAAGAAATGAAAGAAAAGAGGAATGTTGGAAAAAGGTTCAGGTATTTATTGGTTAATGTGTTCTCTGAAAACAAATATTTACTTTCCCCTTAGTAAGAACTTAAAATTCTCTGTTGAACAAA
>NW_008334566.1:739658-757717 GCF_000622305.1 Nannospalax galili | reverse complement strand
AAGCACCATGATTTTATAGATTCATGGAGATTAAATGAGGGCAGTTTGCTTACATTTAACAAGAGTTAAATGTACATATCCCTGGAGCAAGAGTATTAAGAAAAGGTTAAGAAAAACTCATAATTTTTATGCTAAAATAAACAGAGGCATTATGTTTTAAAAATGTAAACTTTGTGTGTTTTAATTAGTAAAACACAAGACTCTTGAAAAACATCATAAATAAGAATGCCTCTTTAGACTAATAGCTCATATCCTACAGTGCTCTGCCTTCTTTCTCAGTGATTCTGTGCAAGGTGGTGGGAAAGTTTAGGAAGCACTGTAGCTGATTGTGACATATGTGGTTAGGTATTTCCTGTAAAGAGCACAAACGTGCCCACTTTGTTATTCTAGCTCCTGCCCTTGAATTCCTCAGCTCAGCTAGCAACATATGGAGTTGAAAGCTGTATGAAAATCATGTGTTTCAGTTTGCTACCAATGATATGCAACAGGATGTTAAATCTGAACTATTTCTGACTCTGTTTTGGCTAAAGACCCAAGACAATATTTGCCAACTATTCACCACTCTAAAGTTAGACCACCTAGTAGAATTTGCAAAGAAATTTAAAGTATATAGAAAGAACTCATAATACCCTTTCCTGCTGCAGGTAACAACCTACAGCAGTTCAACAGGAGCCAGAGGGGCATTATAATTGAAGAGGAAGTTTGAGATTACTTGGACAGGGAATTTTAATTGCTGAAATGAGAATTTTTCCTTGTGACTTAGGTATAAACAAAGGCATTTTTATATTATTATTACTACCTTTGAGCAACAAAAAAAAGTTGGGATTTCCTATCTGTCCCATCTGAGTACTGGAGAAAATAATTCTAAAAAATTAGTTTGAATGGGCAGTGGTAGAAAAAAATTGTCCATACACATATGACTGAGATTTGAATGAGAAAGAAATAAAAAGGGACATAAGAAACTATTTTCAGGTATCTATTATTTTTTCCCTCTTACTCCTTAAGGGGTTATGAAATTTACATTGGTGGACTTTAAGCTTCCCCCAAGAGAGCTTTCCTTTGCCACTCTGAAACACATTGTGCATTCAGGTTTGTTACATGGCTTGACTTTCTGTTCTTTTAATATTGATATTAATTTTGTCTACATTCCATGTGCTTTAAAGTATTTTCATGACATCACATGTCATATTTTATAGTGACTATATTCTCCCATTGGGTTATATATGGTGAAACTTTCTGATTTCATATGAAATGTCTGATAATTTCTAGAAACTCTTAAAGCTAAACACAGAAAATTTTATATTACAATAAACATAAGTAGTTAAAGGACTTCTATACACAAAAGAGGAAGAAAAGCAATCTTGATCCTGTGAGCATAGGAAAGAAAATTTACCAGGAGAGAAACAGATGAATGAAGGAGAGCTTCAAGGTATCTATCACATCCACCACAGGAACCAGCATCACTAATGCTAAGAGGAGAGAAAAAGCAAAAAACAGCTAACAAAATTGCAGGAACTGTTAACTTCTTCAGTAGCTACTGTCTTAGTTACTTTTCCTGTTGCTGTTATAAAATGCCATAAAAAATCAGCTTAGGGAAAAAGGGTTTGTTTTGATTAATAGTTTGAAAGTATAAGTCCATCATGGTAGGGAAGTCCTGGCAGTAGTAACTGGATGCATTTGTTACATTGCATCCACAGTAAGGAAACAGAGAATGATGAAGGCTTCCTTGTGCCAGATTAGACAGTTGAATTTCTTAGTAATGTGTTACTATTTCTACTAAAGTCCTATTGCTCTGAACCCAGCCAGCCACTCACATTTAATTTTAAACTGTAGCTTTCCTGTATACACTAGAAATAAAAATTACAGAATATGATAAACACAAAGACTTAGGTCTACCTTATCATGATAAAAGGAAAGAGATTACTTGGATTCTCCTCTTGGTGTCTCATCCCTTCTATTTTGAAAACATAACTTTTAGTAATCTGACCATACTGTCTTCATCTTATGCTCTAATTTCTCCCACATCTCACACATGCCCCACTGGGCAGGATAATTTTTTCTATATATTGGAAATATAGTGTTCTCTCAAGATTAATTTTTGCATAGGCTTTTCCTTCTTTCTTCACTGAATCTAGTGGTTTGAATGAGACTGTCCCCTATTGGCTACAAGTATTTAGACATTTTGACTACAGGTGGTGGTGCTGCTTTGGGAAGTTTTGGGAGGTGTGACCTAGCTTGGGGAAGCATGTCATTGGAGGCAGGCTTTGAGAGTTCTTATGTCTTGCCAAATTTTCTAGTCCCTGCTTCCTAGGCGCGCTTGAAGATGCGATTGCTCAACTTTCTACTCTGGCCACCGCTACCATTATGAACTCTAACCTTTGGACTCATAACCCAAATAGACTTTCCTTCTATAAGTTGCCTTGGTCAGTGTTTTAATATAGCAACAGAAAAATAATAAATACAGAAGTTGGTACCAGAATAGTGGGGTGTTGCTGTGAAGAACCTGAACATGTGAGACTTTAGAGGAATGTGGAATACTTGGGGAGTTTGGACTAGAAAAGTGGTTGAATGCCGTAAGCAGAGATTAACAAGCTGTTCTAGTAGAAGCCTGAAAGAAAGTAGTCCCGGCAGCAAGGTAGTGCCAGAGGGAAATAAAGACTTAAGCAGCCACTGGGATATTTTGGCAAAGCATCTGGCTGCATCTGCCTCCACCCTAAGAACTTTCCTGAGGCTAAGTTGAAAAGTAACTGACTAATTTCTTTGGAAAGGAAATTTCAAGACAGCTCAATGTGGAAATGATGGTGTGACTATTAATAGTGAATATTATGCAGATCTACAATGAAAAAGAACAAGGGGGAAGAAAGATATGCAAAATATAGAGTTCGGCTTGAAAAAAAAACGTACTAGGAAGCTCAATATTAGAGCATGTGCTAAAGGACAGGGTTTCTTTGATAAAGAGATTAGAGCAATTCAGGAGGAGAGGCCTACATATTTACACTTAAACAATGGAAGGAGTACCTTCAGGGCAAGACCATACCCAGCTTAGCCTCCAACTTGGGAAAGAAAAATACCAATGAAGTTTTCTGCTTCAAGAAAATCACAGCATAGAAATGTTGCTAATATGGAGGAAGCAAGCCAGGGTCTATCCCAGGTTAGCAGTTGAACTTGGCAGTGCTGTTCATATAGAGCTGACTTTAGAGGCATGAAATATGTCAGAGCAAAGGGTTCATCCATTCTTCCTCTGCAGTTTCCAAGAGACTTCAAGTTAGGCAGCATGCAACAGGGACATCAATGCATAAAAAGTCCTGACAGGCCAAGAAGCCCTGACAAACCACTGTGTGAAACTGTGGAAGTAAAGCCTGGATGGCAGTGGTAACTCCAAGATACTGGAGATGTCTGCCAAGGACAGCTATATTGTGATAACATCCCAGGAGAGAGATGTATGTTGCATGCAACAAAGCTGGAGGGGTCAGCCATCTAAGCCCTTTGGAAGTTATGTCCCAGAAGTTGTTCATGGAGTTAAAAGATTTGATGTTTTCCTTGCTGGTTTTTGGTCTTGTTTTGGTCCAGTATTTTCTCAGTATGCCCCCATTCCATGCTTTTGGAATGGGAGTATGTATTTGGTTCCATTGTATGTTGAAATTTTATGTAATTTTTCTTTTGATTTTACAGGGACTTACAGCTGAGAGATTGCCTTGAATCTCAGATGAAATTTTGGGCTCTGGACTTTTGAATAATATTGAGACTGGTAAAGACTATGGAGACTTTAAGAAGTAGAAAGCATGAATTTTGCATTTTATATGGTCATGAACTATGGAAAGCAAGAAGTGGAATGTGGAGGTTTGATTTAGAATGTCCCCCATAGGCTCCAAGCATTTGGACATTTTATTCCCTGTTGGTAGTACTGTTTGGGAGATTTTAGGAGGTACAGCATAGATGGAGGAAGCATATCACTGCAGAAAGTTTTTGAGAGTTCTTTAGTTTTGCCAAATTGTCCATTCTCTCTCTCCTTCCTGTGCCTGTTTTAAGGTGTGCCTCGACCACCTCTGCTGCTGTGCCTCCCCCAACATAATGGACTCTAACCCTCTGAACCATAAGCCAAATGAACACTTCCTTTTATAAGCTTCTTTGGTCATAGTGTTTTATTACAGCAACACAAAAATAACAAATATACTGAGATTCTCACTTAACATTCTTAATTCAGGTATCTTCTCCAGGCTTTCTTCTGTAATTCTATGAATTACTCATGTAACCATCATTACATATCATAAAGACAGTAAATTTTGTGAAAACAGCAATGAAAAGTACAGAGGGAAGTGGGTGCATAGAAGGTTTTATTTCAGTCAGGATACTGTCATTCTCATAGACTCTGAGAAATTCAATACTGGATACAAGTTCCCAGAACCTTTGTTTTGTTATCCTCTCTCTTTCTTTAAGTACTCTGGTTCTTATTAAATTTTATGAATACTTAGTGTTCTTTGTAAAGAAGCATTTAAATAAATATAATAGCTAACATTTACTTATAATTACTGTTTAAATATTTCACATTTATTAATGTATTTGTTTCAAACAACTTTATGAAGAATTATCATTACCTTTAGTCAATAAATAAGGAAAGAACAGAGAGATTAACACAATTTCCACAAGTAGAGTGAAGCTTGACATCAGAAACATATAAATATCACACTGAAATCCCATCTCATGCCAGTCAGAATGGCTACTAGCAAAAGAACAAAGCTAATAAATGCTGATGAGGATGTGGGGAAAAAGACATGTTATTTGCTCTTGGTGGAAATGTTAATCCAGTCACAGTAGAAACCAATGTGGATGTTCTTTAAAAGATTTAAAATTGAACTATAATATGATCCAGTTATATACCTCAGGTGTATACCCAAAGAAAATGAAGCCAGCATACAAAAGAGAAATGTCTGCCCCATGTTTATCGTGGAACTATTCACTATATCAATATAATGGAATTTTATCTTTCCTTAGATAAATGTGAGCTAGATAGCTTCAATAGTCAACTTAACACACCTGGGAAGAAAGAGCGTCCTTTGGAGAATTTTTTTAATCAAATTGTTCTGTGAAGTATTTTCTGGTTTGTTGAGTGACGTGGAAGGGTCCCTCCCACTGTGAGTGGTGCTACCCTTCTTTCCCATTTTGAGTTGTATAAGAAAGAAGACTGAGCAGAGGCCAATGGAGCAAGCCAGGAAGCAGCATCATTCCATAGCGTGCTTCAGCCCAATGAAATGTTAACATAAAGTGAATAGCTTCCTGGAATTGCAGCAGCAGCATGATGCAACCAAATGTGTTGAAGAAAAGGGTTGAGCAAAGCGACAACATCCTGAGAAAAAGAATAAATGGGCATTGGAAGGTCTTGGAGAATGTTTTTGAGGAATACCCTTTCCTAGAAACAAATTTTCCAATTTAAACAGCAAATATGAGGCTTGAGGAATTTGCCTCCAGCATGAGTTTCAATTGGACACAACAGTTTTTCCTTATGAGTCAGCTGACCTGGATGATTTCTTTTACCATCATGACCGCTATCTATAATATGATTTATTTTTATTCTTTAAGAAGCTAACCAAACCCCATTTAGGTAAGTCTGGCTGATGGACATTTTTCTGAGGAGAGAGGCATCCATCTCCTTGACACTGCTGTAAATTCAAAACATAAGGTTAGGATGGAATGGTAAGACATGCTTTCTCTCAAATTCCTGGGGTTGTTCCTAGCAGAATGGGTGTTCATCCAGACAGTGGCACACCTGTGCTCACGGTAGGGGATGATGTTGCACCTTGGTCAGTCATCTTGGGACTCTGTCTCAGTAAATATTCCCCTGATCCTCCAAGAAAGGGACTTTACACAAGAAAATAGACTAGGGATGTTATATTTTGAGTAATTAGATGTGTGGTTAAAGAGGTTCAATAGAAAAATGAACTATAGTAATGATGTATTAGATGAAGAGTGAAAATCTGTGAAAACAAAACACCTTAAGCTTGTTTTCTAATCTGTTATGACAAGGAGACCAAGAAGATAGAAATGTGTACATTCCATGAAAGAAAGAAAAGAGCAAGTAGATTTTAGCAAAATGAAATGTGCCTTGTTATTTTACAGCCTGCCGTTGCTGTCCAACTCAGACAGTGTATTAATGGGTATTTTCTTATTTATCGTTGTGATGGGAAGGGTAAATTCTAACAAAAAATTATAATACCAAAAAAAATCAAGAAAGCAAATGAGGTGAATAATTATGCAGGAGATTTAGAAAGGAGCCAACATGAATGAGGGGTGTTAGCAGCTGCTAGAAGAAGCCTGAGTGACACTGGTTGGTGCCTGACAGAAGCATGAGGTCCAGTGCCTTTAAGAACTGCAAGCAATAAGAGCTGGTTCTATGAGACTGGAGTGGACAGAGAGGAGCATTCTTTCCTCCAGAGTCCTGGCTATAAGTACGAAGGAGAGTTGACCCACAAACTCCACCTTCTGCCACGAGAAAAGACCACCTTTCTTGAGAACAAGGACAACAGTCACACTAATGATAATGGTGCGACAGTGCTGCTCCTAAACGTTAAGTACTTTTGCTAGATATTATTTATACATTATCTTATATAATTATTAAACCAAATATAAAGTAGATGTTTTTACCATTATGCCTATATTAAAGATTATAGAATTTTAACTTAGAAAATTAAAGTGAACTGGTTAAAATCATACAAGTATAAATAGAAAACTAGGTTTTCTGTTTCAGACATCTATAATACGAACTGTAACATTTGGCACAGATTGCAAAGTCAAGGGGCTGCCAAGGTGGCTCAGTGGATAAGGGGCACCTGATGCTAAATCTTATGAACTGAGTTTGGTTCCTGGGACTGACATGAAGAAGGAGAGAAGCAACTTCCACAAGTTGTCCTCTGTGTGCCACATACTCATTGTGACACACACACATACAATCATATGCAAATAAATAAAAATCTTATGAACTGAGTTTGGTTCCTGGGACTGACATGAAGAAGGAGAGAAGTAACTTCCACAAGTTGTCCTCTGTGTGCCACATACTCATTGTGACACACATATGCATGTGTGTGTGCACGCACGCGCGCACACGCACACACACATACAATCATATGCAAATAAATAAGCGCAAAAATTTTAAAAAGGAATGCAAGGTCAATAATGACTTTGGTTGCCACAGTCACTGCTGCCTGTTACTTCCAATACAGCTGGAAATGAAGGATTTCACCTATCAACCTTTTAGAAGAAGGGCCAATCTTATGTAAACCTAAACTCCTATATACATCTGAAACTTTAGTGCAAAAGAGTATTTGTAATTTGCTATTACAAATTTTGCTGTTATAGGTGCTTTCAAATCCAGTAACTTATTAGATGAAGTGAAAACAGGTATCCTCATTTAATTTTATCTGCAGATGTACATTAGATACAGTTATGAGGTTTAAAGTACATGAAAACCCCCAGCACTTATATATTAACAAGAAAAGATATTGTACATGTTAGAAAAGAGCTTTCTTTTAACCCCATGATTACTCGTGACTGTGCAGTGCCACTAAGCCTTCAAGTATAAACTGATTCTCACTGATGTCTGATTGCAAGCTGTAGACTTTGTGAATATGACATGGAATATTTCAAAGGTGAAGAATGGCTTAAAGAGGTCACTGTGATTCTTTACTGCTTTAGGTTTTTCACATTCAACATGATACCTTCTTCAAAGATGTTGGCTTAAGACGTTGAAGAACAACATAAGAGAACCGTACAGGATTCTAAGTAGTGACAGGGAACTTAGCACTGAGTGAAGCCTAAGTGGTATTTTAAGCTGAGAATCAACCAATCACTCTGGCCAACCCCTAACAAAGGGGGAAATGCTTTTCTTAGTTGGGAAACTCACTCTTTCTTTATGAATGACAGAAATAATTCCTAGGACTTTCCAAACTCGGTCTGGGATGGAAAAGAGACAGATGAGAGATTAATGTCCTTATCTCCTTTCATATATATCTTGCTTTTTATTAATCTTTATCAGCCCTTACTCTTTAAAAGAATTGTTTGACTTAAGAAACATTACTCACCCTGGATTTAAATTTTTCTTGTTGTGAATGTTTATATATTGGAACTACATTTCAATCTTAACTTCTCTTACAGTCCTGTGATTTTCCCCACTTCTTCCTCCAAATATGAAAATGGTTAAAAAAGAAAAACAGCAGTAGAGGAGTAAAAAGCAGAAAATATAAAATAAAGCACTGCAGGCCTTTGATACAGGGAACTGTTTGTTTGCTAAGCAAAATTTGCATAACACAGAATATTTAGGAAAAAATTAAAGAGATTTGCTTCAAATAATTTTAGACACAAAGTGGTTTTTCTAAAAACCCTTCATTTTTATAAAACTTACATCCTCTTCTCTCTTTGTGAATATTAATTGTATTTATTTTGAACTCAGTTTCTGAGAAGTCTATTAACTCTTCAGGTGTGGATTCTAGAGAGAAGTTTCATTACTCCCACATTCATGTTGCTGTCACTTCACCAGTATTGTGAATTTTTGATTGTGAACTAACGTTCGAAACTTTCACTTTCATCTATACTGAGTACCATCAGCACAAATCTGTAGAATTTTGGTCAATACTCTTACCTACTCCTAGATGCTTAGGAATTTTATTTTTAATGAGTTTAATCCACACATTGGGTATTTAAATGTTGGCAATAGTTTCATTTTGAAAACTTTCTCCGGAGACATGCTGAATCTTGAAGGTTTACTCAAATAAAGACAGGGAGAAATGCTTTCCAAGTAGAAAACAGCAGTGGTCATATCGAAAAAGAGCCACACTGTGTCTTCGGAGAGTCTTAAGAGGGTGGGTAGGACAAGGTGAAAAAGGTCTTGGATTTAGCAATCATTAGAGAATTAAACATCTTCACTTTGTCACATTCTTATTTTCAGCCCAAGAAGAGTGAGTTAATGTCTGAGATTTGATTACTGTTAACCTGTGAAATGAGGAATATTTATATTTTAAGCTTTTTATGATGATTAAATAAAGTAATATTAGTAGAGTACCTACATATGATCATGTAATAGTAGGTTATATCTCATTTAATGGTGAGCTATATCTAACATTGTAATGCTTGGAGTAATAACAAGTAGCTGAAGTGGAGGATGAAAAATAACTCAGGGCTACATAGCATAAGAAAAGTTTCACTGGCTGTGGCAATATTAAATTAATCATGCATTTCTGAAATAATCCCACTTGGTAATGACATATTATTGTTTTATGTATTTCATGAAAAAGTGAAATCATTTTCCTTATCCTCATCATCTCTATTCTGTAAGCTACTCTGAGAGTTAGCAAGATTAATCAGTGGCTAAAAGCACTGGCCGCACAAGCCTGATGACCTGATTTTGATCTCTGGAACCTAGGCTAGAGAGAAAGAACTGACTCCCAAAAGTTGTCATTTGACCTCCACATGTGTGCTGTGGCATGCCCTAATTCACTCACACACACACACACCCCACACACACACAATAATAATAATATAATAGTTAATTTGAAATCTACTTTGATATTAACATAACAGTTTTGTCTTTTTAATTTAACATTCTAAGCCATTTATCAAACATTTACTTAATAATCTATTTTTGTCTTTTTACATCAAGTGTATTTCTTGTTGGCAGAATATTTTTGTATCTTATTTGGGAAGAATAAGATATTTTCATTTACCTGATTACTGATTAGTTTAGGTAAATATTTTATCTTGTTTTTCACTTTATATTTTTCTAGCTGTTCTTTTTCTTCCCTTTCATATTTGTTTTCTCCTTTTGCATTAACAGAGAAAAATTTTGTATTTGTTTCAGAAGTCTGTTTTGCAAAAAAATATTTTATTATATGATTTACATTTATTATTAATTTCCTACATCTACAAAGTTCAGTGTGATAGTCCAACACATGTATACAAGCATGTGCTGATGATATCCAATCCCGCTTTGTCTTCTTTTCCCTTATGGTACACTTCCTAACCACTTGAAATCATTGGCAGCAGTCAGATGAGCTATGCTTAGCATCTACACACGAGACGGGAGCTGTAGTACTTGTCTTTCTGTGGCTTGCTCATTCCTTTCAATACAATGCCCATCAAGCCTGCATATCCATTCATGAGACGCTAGGTTGGTATTATGTCTTCACTCTTGTGAATTGTGCTTCACTATGGAAGTGTAGTCTGTCTGATATGATTTAACTTTTTTGGATATGTATTTAGAAGTGGACTAGCTGGATCATGTGATGCATCCACCCATTTTTGGTTTTAGGAGGAACTTTCCAATTAATCTCCACAGTCTCCACAAACAGTGTATAAGAATTCCTTATCGCCACACCCTAACCAGCACTTTCTATTGCTTAGTTTTATCTTTTTAAAAATTCTAACTGTGGTGAAGCAATAATTTTATTTTTGTTAACATCTTTAATCCCAGTTTACCTTCAAGTGATATTTTGCCTCTTCGTGTATAGATTAGAAGATTTATATCTATATGCTTTTGTTTCTCTTCTAGCCTTATGCTTTTGTTATTTATTTTAACATATGTTCTATAATTCATAACGCATTTTTATTGTTTTTGTCTAAATAATTAGTAATCGCTTAAAAGAAATCTAAATAACAAGAAAAATTCCTACCGTAAACTTTTAGCCTTATATTTCCATTTGAATATTGGCTAATAATACATATTTTTCTCCTACAAAGAGTATATACATACAATATATTCTAAGTGCTGAAATTAACTATGGGGGAGTCTCGAAACCCACTGCCCATCTATGGATCTTGTTTCTTCCCGTATGGGCTGAGATGGCTCAAATACACTGAATTTAGGGCTATTGGTCATAATCTGATTTCACTGCCAATCTTATTTGTGAAGCCTATGAAGCTCACACTGTGATATATTCATGCAGTCTTATATTATGCAGTCAGTAACCGTGATTGTGGAGACTATGCAGAATAAACATCACAGTGACACACTATTATGTGACAAAACAAGATAGAAAATTTTACACACGATGTAACTGTAACCGTGTGTTTAGATAGCTTGCTATATAATGTTTATTGCAATAACTCTAGAACATCTAAATAAAAGTGATATGAACAGTGAACAATGAACCCCTCCAGGCACCGTGTGTTCCATAAAAGATGCCTTGATTTCCTTGCTGTAAAGGAGTTTTCCAGATAAGCATTTGGTATTTTTAGTCTGTGAAGATCTTAACTCACGGATCTTAACTTCATGATTTATTTAATTGAAGAATTATTTCTTTGTGCTCAATATAATAACCCAGAACTATTCAAATTATTTTTCCTTCCTTAAAATAATGAAGTCTGACTGTCTCTTTTTGAACAATCTAGTGCTCTTGAAATCATGAACACTTTGCCCTGAGATTATTTGAATCAGTTCACTGTTAACTGCCAATCCTTTTCTTTCCTTAATTTTATGACTGATATTGATGCATGTAATTTGTCAAAAGATTATGACACTATCAGTGTAGTAATTCTTTTTTCTTCACATGGTCTTATTTTTACTTCAATTTTTTAAAAGAAATTACATATAATAATTTATTTTTTAAATTCTCACTTTAGTATTAATAAATGGTCATTTTGAAACAAGATCAAGTAAGTAGATGCTCTAAAATCATTTACTGTGCTTAACTGAACAAAGGAAAATTTAAAAAAAATTCTTGTTAAAAATTTGTCTGCTGGGGTTGAAGAGATGGCTCAGTGGTTAAGACCACTGACTGCTCTTGCAGAGGACCTAGATTCAGTTCTCAGCACCTATATGGTAGCTAGCAACCATCTGTAACTCCAATTGCAGGGGATCTGATTCTGCTCTTCTGGCTACAGAGGCATGACACATACATACTACACTTACATATAGATAGGCAAAACACCCAGACACATACAATAAAAATAAACGAATAATTTTTTTCTGCTGAAAAAAGTTGAACAAAAACTTCTCTTCACTTTTGGAGCAGTTATAGAATTTTCCCCAGCCATGTGACTGGACTTATTACATTAGATTTTTATTGAGTTGAGGGAAGCCCATGTAAGTACTCTCATTTCATTTTCTTAAGTAGAGAAGAACATTCATTTCTTAGAAAAGTTGGTAGACAAGCCAAAAAATAAAAAAAAGATTTGTGGGAAAATGTCAATAGATGGATAGTTTCATTTTTTACCCAATAGTTCCATTTTTTCATTTTCTTTACCTCTTCTATATCAGCCAATCAACTTGTAACTTTAACTTTTGGAAGATACAGTTTTAGTTTATTCTTTCCACATTCCACATTCAAAAATAATGTTTAAGTCAAGAGGAAACTGCATTGTAATCCAAAAACACTGTAATTCAAGTTTTAATGTTTTACTATGTCTCACCCCTCCATCAGGGTTTTCCCAATTAAGGTGCCCCCATTTCCCCCCTTTCTCCTTTAATAATACCTTTCTCCTATGCTCCTACCTCTCTTGAGCACCTTCTTTCCCCTTATTCCCTAGGTTCCTTGTATACCCTTCCCTCCCTCCCTCCCTCCCTTCCTCCCACTATATCCTCTAGGCTTATCTAGACCTCATGATTTCTTTTCTCAGCATCTAAACTCTGCTGAAATTACCAGGTGAGATAAAAACTCAGCAATATACTTTCCTTCAGAGCTGGGGCGCAAACCTAGAACCTCATGTTTGGTAGGCAAAATCTCTAGCACTGTGCTACTTACTGACTTCATTATTTTTTCTGTGTATTCTTTTAGTGCCACGTGGAAAAAAAACTTATTCAGATAATTTAAGAAATGCATGGGATGAAATACATCATTAGAATTAAGATTCTTAGCTAACAATACATAATCATGCAACTACATCTTATATTTCTGAAAAAAAGTAAGGCCATAAAGTAAGCCTGCCTTTTAGCTCCTTTTGAAAATCTTAGTGTGGTTGGTATAAAGCAATATTGAATCTTCTATCCAAACTTCTTAACATGAATCCATTTAAATAAAATAATTTTGTAAAGTGGATATTGGAAGTAATGAGAGGACATGGAACGTGTCCATACCTCGCAAAGTAAAATCCACATAAAAGTGCTTAACTATTTGCAAGTGAATTCCATCAGAATCAGAAAAATAATTTAAAAAGACTTGATTGTTTTCAACGTTGGTCCCAAGGGAATAATATGAATAGCCAGGCCCATTACACTACAATTTCCAAATAAGTGCTTTTGCAAGTAATAAAGCAATGGTAGTGTATCAGTCTTGAACTTTATATTTCATTTCACAGCAACATATAGTTTGCCTTACTCACATTAGAGAATCTACACATTCCTAAGATTGACATCCTCATAGGACATGAGAATAACAATTAAGGGAGTTTAACACACTACCAATCCCTTCTTACTTCACTACAGATCTTAGTTTATATGAGAGATCATACCAGGCATTTATATTCAAAGTTGAGTAGGATGCAATACACAATCTCATGGATTTTAGCATTAATAAGAAGGGCAGACATGCAAATAACATACACATGTTTATTATATATTTCTAGCACATTGAGAATTAACAGACAAATGTACCTGTAGTAATTGTGCTCTACCATGAGTGAGTGCTACTGTGTACAGTATCTGGGGTTTAGGCATTTTTCTTTCTTTCTTTATTGTTCGTAGGAGTCTGATGAGGCACCTTCACATATAGGTATACTTCAAAAGAGAACACAAAACTACCAGGCAAAGAAAGGCATTGGTTAGGAAAAGAGACGATCTGTAAGAAAGCAGAAGAGAAAAGGGTGAGAACTTTTAGCATTCCAGTTAAGTTCAAGTTTACAGAGAGATACGGTAGAAGAACAGACAGATGGTCAAAGGAGAAAAGAAGTACTACTTGAAAAAGTATTTGAATGGGATAAAAAGAAGGGATCAGATGCTAGAGATATTTAAAAGAGGAAGATGACAGAAATTACTGCTCTAAGAAGTGAGGGAAGGAGAGAACTCTGAGGATTCCAAGTTTCTGGCTTGGAGGAATGGGTGGGTCATTCAAAAGGGAGTGGATTAGATGGAAAGATAAAACCCTCTCTTTTGTATAAGGTGATTTTAAATCATTTTTTCCCACATGTAGGTCCTTGTCCAGCAAACAAACCTATGATCCAATCTTGAGTTCAGAAGAAGAAGTTGAATAGGAGAGAGAAATAACAAGACTGTAAATTATATCTGTTTCATTCTTGGTAATAAGTGGAAGTATGTAGGGGTGAGGGTGGGATGGAGGAGGGGATGAGGCGGAGCAGCAGGAGTCTAAGTAGAAGAGCAGAAAATGAACAGAACAGAGCTAGAGAAATGGAAATAGAACTGAGATAGCCAAGTCAATAAGAGTAAAAAGGAATTACAGAACGGACAGTGAAAAGCAAAAAAAAACCAAAAACAAAAAACACAAAAAACAAAAATAATAGCAACCCCCCAACTATTGTTGTTTGTTTGGTTGTTTGAGGCCAGGCCTCACTATGTGGCCTTGGCAGGCCTCAAACTCCCTTTATAGATAAGGCTAGTCTTGAACTCAAGTGATCCACTTACCTCTGCTTCCAGAGTGCTGGGATGAAAGGTAAACATGCCCAGATAAAATGGTGGTTTTTGAAGCAAGAGAACCATGGTTATGAGATATACAACCATATGAAAACAGATAAATATTAAAATTGTGATTGATTGTGAAAATGCCAAAGAACTGTGTTCTTATTTGGCCCCCATTGTTTATTTTAATACAATTCTCATTACATTGAATTAATTGATGATGATATCCTGATAATCATTTGGGTTTTTCCACCTACTTCGATAACTTATTAGACATTTGACATATACTTAAGCAGATATTTGTTTTTCTTTTTATTTCACATGAAATGCTCTGGATGAACATCCAGTGTTACATTCAGATGCTATAACAAGGGTTTTGTCAAAAATATGTCTTTCAAAAATATTTGTTGAAGGATTAATGCATAAATAAAATAAGGATTGTAATTATATTACTTTTTTAATGCATAATAAAACAAGGATTATAGTTATATTACTCTTAATAGTGTTGGTTGCAGTTGACGCATTTCAGTTTTGAACATTTCCGTTAAATGTTGTCTCAACTTGACCTTGGTAGAATAAAAGTAATGCTTCAAGAATGGAGCGTACTTGGAAAAAATGCTTTAAATCACTACTACTAAAATCACTGCTTTAAAAGGATGCATGTTAAGTGTCCTATTTAAAAAAATTTAAATCTCATAATTCCTTTAGAAAAATTATAAAATGTAATAGAAACAATAAAATGATACAATATATTTTCTTGTTGAGAAGGAAACCACATGCATTTTAAATTTAGATATCTGACAGGGAGGTGTTGCATATCTGTGGCAAGATTAATTTTTGCCCTGTCAGAACTGAACTGGTGCTTTAGCTATTTTAAACTCTAGAAATGAAGAACTGTTAAGGTTGCCAAATATGAGGTGCCATCTAGTGGTCATTGGAAGTTAAGGCAAATACTGAGAAGATGTATTTAAAATTATTTTGTTTCTCCCATGTATATGTACATATTTGTGTATGTGTACTATGGTGATTATATTTACCATATTCCAAATGAAACAATATATTATCACCATATTTCAAATACTTAAAAGTTACATTCAAACAAGTGAAATGTATTCTTCAGGGCAATTGTTACCTGTGTTAGAATCTTGATTTTACTTTTCAACTTTGGGTCAAGAGATATCTTTACTTGATTAATTGATTTTACTATGGAATTTTAGCCATCTAGCACATTGTAATTAAAATGTGTTTTGAAAAAATTATACTGTTTTCCAGAACACTTAAATTGATATTTTACTTTTCTTCTTTAGAGTTATTTATTGAGAATGCCTTTCCAATAAAAAGTCAACTGAAAGTATTTAAGTGATATTAACAATTGTTTCAGCTAACCATATTCAATGTGAAAAATGAGTAATTTTGGATTCATATAGAGATCTACGTAAAGATTCATGAAAATCATTAGCATTTTGGAATTCCTGAGCAGGACTAATTTAGGTCTAGATAGAAATATGTAGAAAATCAAGTTCTACTATAAGAATTCTGTCTCCAAAACTTGTTCAAAGTGACAGAAGAATAAGTTACAGTAATGTATCTTTTAATAAGCATACTAATTTTGTGGTGCATTATTTGATATTGACACTAATAATGTCAATATCAGTGATAATGAAATAGCAAATGAAACTAAAACTCATTTTACTAATTCAAAGTAAAAATTAAAACCACAAACATAATAACCAGCTTAATACCTTCTATATCATTTTGATATATTGATTTTTTTGGCAACATTTCATTAGAAGTTTGTATATCAATTTTATGGTTAAGCAAAAGGTATATCCACTTTCTCTAATGTGGCTCAGCAGGCCACCATTTATTTGTAGCAATGCTGGTAACAACTAAATAAATGAAATATCCAGATCTTATCATGTGTCAATTTATAGGTAATAATTATGTGTAATATGCTTGGTCAAAAACCACATTGCCAGTCAACAAAGACTTAATGTGTTATCTACCATGAATCGAGGGGATATATCTGTGACACAATGTTGCTACCATTAAGAAAATAGTATTTTAGAAATAACTTTAAGAGATATTTGAAATAAAAATCACCTACAAAAGTTTCTGTAGAAAAAGTAAACTCAGAGTAGATTAGCAAATGGGTGACTATACGCAAAGTAGATAAATAAAGAAGACCTTAATTTTCTTGATAATCTGAAATGACTAAAAGCAGTGTTTTGTAGGTTTTTCTTTAGACACTTAAAAATTTTATTAAAATGGTATCATAACCTACATTGCTATCATGAGTTAACACTGTTCTCTGAATTTTAAAAATCAAATACTAAGGAAAATGGTGACCTATCAAAATATAATTTTGTACCTCAATATCCAGATCTTTGAATGGATTTGTGTAAGTAGGACGGGGAGCATGACATAGTTTATCTTATTGTTTTCACTAATCACTGCCCCTGCATGGGCTATTTTGAACCTTATTTTATGATGAATCTCAGATCTCCTAAGAACCTCTGAATAGGGTTTTCACTGCTTTCTCATCATACTGAGATGCTGAAGTCTCATCCACTCTCAGCTTGCTTTCTCTTATTCCGGCTATAGACTGAATCAGGGAGAGAGGAATATTTGTTTAACTACTGTGCATTTGTCCTGTCTTTAATTTTAGCTTCTTAATATTGAGGTCAGCGAGCCATGGTTATGTTGAAAGAGCACAAATATTTCCTTTTACTGAGCATGTGATTAAAGTGCTCTGTTGGCCAGGTTGCTATCCCTGGGTGCCATTGGGCAGCACTGGGGCTGGGCAGGGGGGGGTGCCCCACTCTGGCCTGCTTCCAGGGCATGAGCATAAGCCTCACACCTGCTCTAATGCAGTCCTGTCCAACTCTTCGCCAATTATAAAATATAACTTTAACTCTGGAAGTGCTCCTCAGGGCATTCTGTTGCTAAAATCTTAGCAGGATAATTCAAGGTCAGTTATCTCTGCCTGTATTCATTTAATCAAGAAAAAAATGTCTGCATCTGTGCCACACCAAGTAATGGGTATTTGTATATAACATGTGTAGCAAAATAACTGCCAAATTTAGAGTGCAATAGACTCCTAATTTGAATAACAAAAGCCCAAAATTAAAGGAAGAACAGAGGTAGGATGGTATTATGGGTAGACATGTATGTATGATGCATAAAATCTTTGCTTAATGTATTTTGCACTGTGTTCCCCAACATTCTTAATCCCTGGCAATATTCAGCATGGTCCAGGCAATAAATAATGAATAAATAATATCGTTTTAATTTTAAGTTGTTGACCCACCAGTTCTTTTCCAGATTGAAAATAGAGAGCATCCAGGGTCTGGCAAACATTGATTAAAGTATATTTTTTAATTCAGTGAAATATTTAAAGTATGCCACAAGCTTATTGGTAGCTGGTTATTTTAAATACAGTCATTTATGTGGATTCCACTTTAGGTAATTTAAAATTTTTTATAGAATATATACTTTTGTTGTAAAA
>NW_008334566.1:729887-739567 GCF_000622305.1 Nannospalax galili | reverse complement strand
CTATGCCTAAAACATGTTTTCAGGGCTGGAGAGATGACTCAGCAGTTAAGAAAGAGCACTGGCTACTTGGATTAGTCACTTTTCTGTTGCTGTGATAGAAACACTGACCAAAACAACTTATAAAAGGAAGTGTTTATTTGAGCTTATGGTTCCAGAGGAATTACAGTCCATCTTGGCAGGGAGGCATGGCGGCAGAGGTGGCTGGAGGAGGAGCAAAGGAAGCTAAGCAAAGCTCTAAACGTTCCAACAGGCACAGGAAGCAAGAGAGCAACTGGAGATCCAGCAAGGCTTAAGAACTCTCTAAGCCCACCCCCAGTGATGTGCTTCCTCCAGGATAGCCATACCTTCTAAAACCTCCCGAAACAGTGCCACCATGTGAGGACAAAATGCCCAAATACTTGGAGCCTATGGGGGACATTTTCATTCAAACCACCACACTACTCTTCTGGGGACTGGGCGTTTGATTCCCAGCACCCACATGGTGGCTAACAACAATCTGTAACTCCAGTTCCAGGGGAGTCCAACACCCTCTTCTGACCTCTGCAGGCACTGCACAAAAGGGATGCGTTTACACATGTGCAGGCAATGCAATTATACACATAAAATAAAAATAATAAATAAAATATCTAAAAACCATATTTTCAGTCCTTACGGAAAGTAATTCTAAAACTTAAATACAAGGTTATAATATCATTGCAGAGTGAATGTTAAACAATAAATAACCCACATGCTTCAGTTATATTTGCATACCTTTCATTATATTTTTTAACACAATTGCCTTTGTAATAGCATAAGAAGCCATGATGAGGACAATGTTCCATTGACTCAGGGACAACCTCCCTCAAACTTGCATGATTACGCACTTAGAACTCTAGATTTCACCCAACTAATAACAGTATAAATAGTAATATAACTTTCGGTTGAAACAAATCTTGTCTTTCTTTGCTCATTTGTCTTTGAGTTTTCTAATGGTGAATGCAAAGGAGATGAGATCTAGGTGGGACTAACTGTGAAAGTTTTTCTGGTAAGGTATTTACATTTCTATTCTCATCATTAATAGGTCAAAATAAACACATTTGAAACTAAAAGTAGTTACTTGAAGTATTTAGGGGTAGTTGAAAACCAATGCTGGGAAGTGAAAAGGAAGCATCATGGAATTATCTACCATTAAAAACAATACATTGTAATGTAATGGAACGAATACTAGAAAGAGAAAAGTGTACACACAACATTAAATAGAGGAGTAGTGGCTGAAGAATGACAAGTGACATTAAATACCGACTCTTCAAGGCATCCCAGTGATCCTGCCCTTTCATCCTCCTCTTTTTGGGTTATTAGGCAGCTAGCCAGTATTGGTAGACTTGGAAGCCATTGAGGATGGATTCCTTTCTCATAATCAATTTTGACCCCACTTCCCATTTTCCAAATGAAAAGGTGAAAGTGTAGGGCTCTGTGAAGACCCTGTAAAAGAAAACTATTTACTCCTGGTTTAAAAAAAAAGAAAGGGGAATCTGGCCCTGGGAGGAGACGTGACATTCTGACCTGCCCCAAAGATTAGAACATTGCATACCATTATTACCCCCTCCCTAAAGAGTAAATCCAGGCCTGGGGAGATGGATCTGCTGTTAAGGGCACTGGCCTCTCTTGCAGAGGACCTGGACTCAATAAATTCCAAGAACCCACATGGTGACTAATAACCATCTGTAATTCCATTTCCAGGGGTTCTGACACCTTGGACATTGCATAGCATGGGTGTACTTAAACACACGTAGGCATAACACTCAGACACATAAAATAAAAAAATGATAAAGAGTTACTCCAACTAGGTCTGTCAATCACCTGTTCAGAAGACAAACTCCCAGGAAAGCTGATTCACCTAAAGACAAGCTAAGGAGACAAGCGTGATAATTATCCCCTTGTGCTGGATAGCTGTACTTGTCAACTTGACATACCTGGTTAAAGGGAACCTCAATTAAGGAATTTTCTCCATTGGATTAGCCTGTGGTCATGTCTGTGGGACATTTTCTTGATTATTGAGTGATGCAGATGGGCCCAACCTACCGGGGGCAGTGCCACCCCTGGGCATGTGGTCCTGTATTGTATAAGAAAGCAGGCTGAGCACAGGTCAGAGGAGTAATTCAATAAGCATTTTTCCTCCATAGTCAGTGCTCCAGGTTCCTATCCTATGTTCCTGCCTTGGCTTTCCTTTTTGATGGACTGTACTTGTAAGTCAAATAAACCTTTCTTCCCCAAGTTAGTTTTGGTCAGTCTTTTTATCACAGCAACAGAAAAAAAAACTAGAACACCCTTCAATGAGATAATGCACTTATACATCTCAGCAGCCCCTCTCTCAGGGCAATTGCTTGTAGATCCACCACTGTTAAGGTCAGACTACTTTCCTGAGTTTTAACTAAAAAAATGTAATACTTCCCGCCCCCCACTTCTTTAAATACTGATCGGCCTGTCTGCCCTGACACTCTGGGTTCCTCATTGATTTCTCAGAAGTTCCGTATCACCTTCTACAGTGTCTTATGGATCACCATGATGGGCAACTATTGCTGACCCTAACCCCAAAAGCATGACTTCCTCTCTTCCTCTTTTCCATGCCCCTCTTCCCCAGAACATGCCTTGACATCTTGTCTACTTTGTAATTTTTCTCTAAAACTCTAATTAGTCTGCTTTATTTCTAAAACAAATTGCCTGAAGATGAGTAACAGAATTAGAACAGCTTACTTCATTCACTATTCTCCAGGTTCCAGGGCACTGTACAGCTTAAGTTTTCCTTTGTTAAATGTCTTACTATTGATAGAGCATGTATGTGCAAGAAACATTCCATTGGCAGATAGGAGAGCAGAGGGCAATACAGGGTATAAACTTCCATACCGTTTTTTCTACAGGATAATTAAATTTAGTTCCTTGATAACTACCTTAATCTCTTCTGCTCGAACACCGCCCCCCCATATACATAACCTGTGACTGAAGGAACAGCCATTGTGCCTTAACCTCCTAAAGATTTTACAACCTCTCAAATCAAGACACTGAAGATGAACCCGTAGTCCCTTGGAAGGATGAATCACATCCAATCTGTAACAAATTAATAGTATCATTATTTACCATGAATATATTATTTAGGAATATTCAGCTTGATTTCAGAATAAATAACTAAGAAAATTGTAAGATTCAGCCTTTAAGACATAACACGTGCAATTGTAATGATAAAAAGAAAGAACAGAATATTATACATGTCAAAGTTTTCTGGTTTAGGAATTACAAGCACATGAAGTATGTCAGGGAACACTTAGGGTGGCCAGGTTAGAGGCACTGTGTTCAGTGGTTTCATGTTTCTGTGATTCCCTCTCTGTACCTTGGAAAGTTCTACAAATTAAAAAGGGTCTAGTTCTATATTTAATTTCACTTAAAATCAATTATTTACCAAAGAGTTTACCAAGTGAGATCTGAGATTTTTATCTGTACCTATGATTACAAAAGAAAAATAAAAGTGCTAGTGTGAGAGGAAGAAAGTAATGTTTGATAATCTCTTACTCCACATACTTTTAGGACTTCTTCAAAGTCTATAAACTTGAAGATCGTATATACCTTTGGTCCAATTAAGTGTTTACTCAGCAAATATAGACAAAGTCCTCCACTAGGAGCTAGATCTGAGATTTAGTGCTCCCTCGGTTGCTTTAAAATCTCTTCAGGAAGCATATGTTCAATAGTTACATCCTGTTTTCTTCACAACATCCATTTTTGGTATATAATTGTTCACAGTAGTCCCTTATGATTTATTTTAAATTTCTAGCAGTGTTGTATTTATTGACTTACATTTCTAGTTTTAATAATTTAATTCTTCTCCTTATTTTCTTAGGTAATTTTAGCATGTTTTTATAATTATACAATGTACAATAACTGAGACAAGGAGAAATAGAAAGACTAAGCAGACCAATGGCAGATAAAGAAACCAAAGTAGTGATTACAAACCTCGCAATAAAGAGAAGCCAAGGATACACTGATTTCATGCCTGATTCATACTAAAATTCAAAGAAAAATTGGTACAAATTATCCTTGAAATTCTCCAATAAGTGGAAGTAGAGAGAGTACTTCTAAACTCTTTTTATGAAATCTGTGTCACTCTTAGTAATACTGGGTAAATCATCACAAAAGAAAACTACAGGCTAATAACGCTGAAGAACATAAATGCAAAAATTATCAATGAAATACTTGCAAACCAGGTACAATAACACATGGGGAAAGTTATATTTGATGATCAGTTGACACTTATCCCTGAGATGCAAGTTTGACTTATCTTAGGCAGATCAACCAATGTGATGTAGTAAATTTGGAAAATAAAAGATAAAAATCACATTATATAAATGAATAAGTAAATAAATTTAATAAAGTTTAGTACCCTTTCATTAAAAACTCCGAGCTAGTTAAACATCACAGATGAATATACTCAGAATTATAAATGTTCTTTATGACAACCAGAGGAGAAAACATTTTCATTCAATCTCTAGTGTAAGACAGTAATGTCTACTCTTACATGTCTTTTCAACATATTCTTGAAAGTAATATATTGGACAAGAAGGAGTTAAATTTCTTATCTGCACATGATGTGATCTTAAATGTGGAAAATCCAAAGAATTTCACACACCCCATCCTTCCCCCACAAATCACTACTCTTGTAAGAACTAATAGATGAATTCAATAAATTTAAAGAATACAAAATCAATGTACCATGATTTCTTGCATTATTGTAATATCAGTAATGACTTCCTTGAAAAAGAAATTTAAAAACATCTTATTTGTCACAGCATTAGAACAATAAAGTTCTAGGGCATACATTTAGCCGAGGGTGTGAGAGATCTATGCACAGAGACATAACAGACAGGTGGGAGCCAGCAACTGAAGAAGGTATGAATCAGTGGCATAATATCCTGTGCTCATGGATCAGAAAAGTAACATTTGTTTAGGTGCCCATATTTCCTAGGGTGATTTATCAATTCAAAGAAATCCTTCTCAAAATTTTAATGATACTTTTTGTTGTGTATTATTAATAAATTTGTTCTTTAGCAATCTCATGTACATGTAACACATTCCAGTTACTATCTCCGCAATCTTCTCTTGTTTTTCTCCCTTCCTTTCCAGCTATCATCATTTTTTACAAATTTGTTTCCTGTACTTATGACTTTTGCTTTGTTTATGTCACATATAGATCAACTGAGGTTATCTGTGTGACTATGGGTTTCAATTATTCATTAGAACAATTATTATTGATATTATTACTATTTAGAGATAACAAGAAAAAGCCTAAAATCTTGGAACCACAAAAGAGGATGAGCAGTTAAAGCATCTTGAGAAAGGAAAAGTTAAAGGTATCAAATTTCTGATTTCAAACTATATTATAAAGCTATTAGAATCAAAGTAGTATAGTACTGGCATAAAAATAGGCACAAAGGCTAGCAGACTAGGGAAACAGATCGAAGAGCCCAGAAGCAAGCTCAAGCATATATAACCACCCAATTTTCCCCATAGATGTCAAGAAGTCACAGTGGGAAAAGATTATGTCTGATAAATGATACTAAGAAAAATTGGTAGTCGAACTGATAGGAATTAGCTAGGATAATATATGTATATGTACATGTATTCTACATACTTGGAAAAAATATATATATATATTCCATAAATGTGGAAAACAGTAAGGAAGTTGCTCAAAAAGTGAAAAATAGCTACCAACCCTTCTTTTATGTGTATAGTTAAAAAAAGGAATCAGCACTGTGGAGAAATACCTTCTTTCCCACACTCATTGAAATATTGTTCATTAATAGCATCTAGATGCAGATTCAATCTGTCAATAGATGAGTGAATAAGGCAGCTATAACATATAAATACATTTATATGAAAAATCAAATATTATCCAGCCCTCAAAAATGAGATCCTGCCACCAAAACATAGATTAATCTTTGTATTATGTTAAGTGAAAAAAAGTCAGAGAGACAAAGACAAACAGCATGATTTGTAGAATCTAAGGCAACACACATATATGGAACAGGGGTTACGGGAGAGTATAAGGAACATGGGGAGACATCGATAAAAGAGTATAAAATTTCAGTTGTGTGTAAGGCTAAAGATTTAATTCACAGCATGTGACCATAGTTAATACTATCATACTGTAGATCACAAATAAGATAAAAACAATAGATTTTGGTTATTTTTACCACAACAAAAGTCATCTATATGAGTTCATAAACGTTAGTCTGTTTGACCATGGTAAATATTTTGCTCTTATACTGAAACACATTAAATCCGCAAGATTTCCCTTATCTGTAGCATTGGTTTCTGTGGTTTCGGTCACCTATCCCATGGTCAATTGTGGTTACAAAATATTGAGTGAAAAATTCCAGAAACACAAAATTCATGCTCTAATCAACATGGTATTCTGAGTAACCTGCTGAACACTTGTGATCACAGCCCACTTTGCCCAACATGATTCCTTCCTTGGTACAACATAGCCATGCTGCATATGCTGCTCACTTCTGAGTCACTCAGAGTCAGCTAGGTTTTCACTTTTTACAGTATTGCAGTGCTTAGTAAATTATATAATTTCAAGTATCCAATAGCAGTCTTGGAAAATATTTTTCTTTGGTAAGTGAAGATTATTACACACATTGAAAATAATAGGGCTGTATTCCAGTTTTGACAGAAGTCTAAAGAAATCCTCTCATAAAAACAAATCCACTGTTAAGGCACTATAATTTTTTGTCCTTGAGATAGGATTGTACTGTGTAGCACAGGAGTATCTTGATCTCATGATCCTCCTTCCTCAGTCTCCCAAGGGTGATATAGACATTTCCCATTTATGGCTGGGTATTAAACAGTCATTTATTCTCAGTGCTTGGAGCAGTTGTGAGTCTCTGAAGTCACTGATGACCACTGCAGAAAGAAACTTCTTTGACCAAAGCTGACAGCAACACTATTCTATGGGCATAAAGACATTTATTTAGAAGGCAATGATTTAGAAGGACATCATGTACAGTTGGCAAAACAACAACAATATCTTCCCCCCTAGGGTCTAGGGCTTCTCCAGTCATGGGCTTTTGACCAGGTTTACAGTACCAGATGTACTTCTTTCCTATGGAACAGGTCTCAAATCTAATCAGAAATCAGCTGGTGACCCCAATACAAACGTGCCACTCTTGTACCAGTGGGTCCATTTTTCTTGACAGAGAAATATTATTGTACAAAGAGTCCACAACTGGATAAGTCTGTTGATGAAAATTCTTTCTCAGCAACTTGCATAGGACCTTCTGACGCTAAGATGGCTAGCTAGCTGGAAGGAAGCATCCAGCCCAGATCCAGTTTGATTTCTCTATGGCCTGAATTCAAGGTTCATGGCTCTTTAAGCAATAAGGTCTTATCATTTAGTTCTGGCGGGTTACACTCTGGAACTTTACAAGATGTGTGCAATACTGGGCCCATCAACACACTGTCATAGAAAGTGGAGGAACTCATAGGAATGCACACCCTCCTGAATATTTGTATGCAGTTGATGGTTGGTCTTAGGGAGAGAGATTTTCTTCATTGGTGTAGCCATTGGTAAGGAGCTCATGTCCTGTAAACAACACTAATGAAACTCTTTGGGTCACACATAAAAAGATAAGAAAGCATATAGGGGTCTGGTTGGGAATAGAAAGATTAGTAGGAGTGGAAGTGGGCAAGACAGCATAGCAGATACAATGTTACATGAATAAAAATGTCATAATGAAATATTTACCTGTGCCCATCCCATGAGCAAAAATGGGCATGCACACACAGATGCACACACATGCATAAATCATGTATTTGCATACTGCTTAGACTCATGCTAAGCAATCCATTACTTTGGATTGTTAACATTACTAAAATATGATATAATTTAGAAGAAGGGTTATTGCTATATTTTTTCAACACTTTTAGGAGTAAATATTTTGCTACTAAAATATTTATTATATTCTTTGTTCATAAAACATTGTTTTTCTTCAGTTAAGAAAAAGCTAATCCATTAAAAAAAATCTACATTTTTTTGGGAAGAGAAAATAAGGCATAGACTAATTCGGAAGTACTAAAAATATTTCCATCACTAAAAGAGGATGAAGAGTAAACATGGATAATGGGGGGGTCAAATATGAACTATGTACCTTATGTACATCTATGAAAATGTCACATGAAACCCTTTGCTTAATATATTCCAATGTAGTTTTAAAAATAATTTATTATTTTTATTTTGTTTGTATGAGTGTATTGCCCACAAGTATGTAAATGCACCTGTGTCAGGCAATGCCCACAGTGGCAGAAAAGTATAGTACTTTGAGCTTTAGACTTAAAAGAGTATTTAGACATTATAATTACCTCACTGGTTATACTCGTTATAGGCTGTCTTAGATTATGAGATTACAATATGTTATTTCCATGACAAACACTTTAAAACATAAGTTAATTCTCCCAGTTTTTTTTTCTTTTAAAGATTAGATATGTCCCTCATCACTTCTTAGAACATTTTTTCTTGCAAGCTGGCTCATATTTAAATATTACTTCTCTGCCCCTCTGGGATGTGTCTAAATCATTTTAAAGATTTTTTGCCAGTTTTACAATCCAGAAATGTATTTCTCTAAAGCTTGGGAAGCATCTCTTTGGCATGTAAACATCAAAAAACAAAACAAAACAAACAAACAAAAAATCAACAGCAACCCTTTTTCCTCTGTGGGAGGGCAGGAACTAAGTGGAGAGTGCCTCACTCCAAGTTCAGCACTCCCTGCTGTCATAAAAATATGTTTGTTTTAACTTTGTTTGAATACAATTGCTAGGCAAATTTATAAATAAATACATCTGATAAATGGTGCTGTGAATTCCTCTTAAAGACAATTGTTTAGAAGGGATATATATCTGCTTCACTGTGTAAGCAGAGAGCTTCCCTTCACTCTTGCTGTCTTTTGAGTTATGTCCTGTGGTGGGCATCCCATTTGACATTCAACTTTAGCGCTAATTCAGTAAAAACTTCTTTTCTTTCTCTCCTACTTTTATGGAGATTTCTAGGTTCAGAAGATTTTACTTTTGCTTCTATTTCCCCAATAATATACAAATATTTCCCAAATATGGTTTTTAATGTTAGATATATGTGTGACTTAAAAATATTTCCCTCCATAGATCTACGGGGTTAGAATCTCTTAGTGCATCTGTATTTCCATGCATATAATGGGGACTCGATAAATCCTGCTTTGTGTTTTGGCAGTTTGACAATGCCCATCAAGGGGCAAAAAAGGGAAAAGCTATTTACTTTCCCTCAGAAATTTATTAAAAATATTTTCCTTTTATTCACATTTGACTACTTGATGTAAATTTTGACTCTTTTTCCTTTAAAATCCCATCATCCCTTATTAGCATACTGCTGAACCTACTGTATTACAAACTAAATTTCCAAACTTAAACTGTATCAGGAATTCTTATCATTCAGCCGCATCTAATTTGTTAATATTAAATTACCGTAAGAAAGTCAAGAAATCCATTTAAACATTTTCTTATTAACTTTCTGGTATTTGTGAAAAGTGATAGTTATGAAATATTTTCAGTTTTCCAGTAACTATTATAAAATATTTATTCATGTATTAATAAAATTTCATATTTATGACATTGTAGATATTACA
>NW_008334566.1:699053-729851 GCF_000622305.1 Nannospalax galili | reverse complement strand
GTTTAGAATATGAACAATGAGGAAATATTTTATTGATCTAAATACTACAAATAATTAAAAATTTTAAGGTACTAGATAGGTGTCAGTTTGCAAATGTGTTTCTAAACTTTTTGTTTCATCTTATTACAGGGTTTATTATGACAAATTTTTCCAAATGAATGCACATATTAGTGCTGGACTAATTGTTTAATTATATGTGATTTTCAATATGCCTTTTTAAAAAACAACAGAAATGTAAAAGGAAGAATAAAGAGTCACAATTAGTTATTGATTACAAGCAAAATATATAATTTTCACTTTCTTTCAAAGTGTACCTGGGTCAAATTCATCGGAATTACTCATTGTTAGAGTTCTGCCTCAGGCTTCAGTTCTTTATGTTTTTCCAGCTATTAAAACCCAAGTTCATTTGGACAAAATACTGATTATAAATTTGTACTGGTATCATGTATGTGTAGGAGTGTCAATGTTTTATAAACTGTGCTTGCTTATGCGACTTGCAAAAGAATCTCCAAACACAGTATTATCAAGTGGAATTTTATCTAATTAACCCTCAAGGTCTGACAGGCTGGGAGGTTATCAGGAGATAATCACAGCCCGCCTGGAGGTGCTGGGAGACACTGGGTGCAGCTAAGTGTCTCTAATTCCCCAAGGGTATGATTAGCTCATGATAACAATGCTCCCTTGAGTTGTTCCATTGCTTTCATAAAAGTCTTTATTGTGGAAAAATGTTTATTTTTATGCAGGAGGAGGATGGAGTTGACAGCTGGAGCTGCGGAATGAATGCAGTCACTTCTAACTTATGGTACAGGCCATGACAAAGTTTTTCATTTAGAATGCTTCCCAGCCAATCTAGATGTTCTCAGTTCTTCAGAAATTTTGCAATAATGCTTTTCTTCCACACTGTACACTCATAAAATTATATTTACAACTCAATAGTGTGGATTTTCTAAAAGTAGAAAATAATGCACTATAGAATAAATGTCAATGCATATGAAAAGTAGACCCATGATTCAGTGCTGAAAATTTGTTTTACTCAGCTTTTCATTACCATATCAGATACCTGAATTAGTCTACTTCGAAAGGAAAAAGATTGTTTATGGCTCATAGTTTTGGAGGTCTCGTTCCATGGTAGATTAGTCTTGTTCCTTAGAACCTAATGATCATGCATGCACACCAAAACCTCACACACTAGGGCCGAAAAACAAAGGAGAGAAAGAAGACAGGCCTCTGTCCTGTCCATGAATGTATCTGCAATGGCCTGAAGATGCCCCAGTATTCTTTACCTATTACAAATTCCACCAATCCAGGGATCAATCCTTTAACACATGGGACTCTGGGTGAAATTCAAGGTCTAAACAAAAGCAAAAATATTTTGAATCATTTGAACATTCAAATGACTTATATCTAACCTATAATTAAGATATGTTGATCTTACATTTCATTGCTCCTAAAACAGTTGTATCTTGAAGTGTGGCATGATGATATTCTCTGCATTTTTAGACAGTATTTTTCTTCAGTTGTTTTGAAAATCTTCTGAGCTTGAACCAGCAGTGACTTTAATGTGATCTGATTTATTAATAGCAAAAATGAAAAGAAGACTCTTTGATGATGATGCAGAAATTAGAATAGTTGGTATTCAAAGAGGAAATAATTTTCCTGTAACAATTCTGACATTAACTTCGAGTCTTTATTATCCTGTCATTCCCTTATTTTAGAAAAATTTATAGCTATTCATTTATATGTGTTTGTCTTACTGGAGTTTGTGTGAGTGGTTGGGGTGCGTGTGTATGTGTGTGTGTGTGTGTGTTTACACATACTCATGCAAGTGTGGAGGTTAGAAGACAACTTGTAGGATTTGGTTCTCTCCCTCCACCATGAAGGTCTTGGAGATCAATTTCAAGTCATTAAATTTGATGCCAAGCACCTTTACCCACTGAGCCATCTCACCAGCCCCTCATTTCTTTTATGATTGATAAATTTGTGTTCCAAGGAAGTGATGTTCTCATATTATCTGTGGTCAGTTACAGACCAATGTGGCATGCCCCTTATAAGTGGTGTACTCCATGAAGAAGTTTAACCTCTTGCTATTAATGTCTTTTGGAATGAATGGGTATGATGCCAAACTTTGAGTGATAGCTCTCCAGTAACAGAAAGACAATACCCATCAGCTTCCGAAAAATGTGAAAAATGTGAGCTTAATATTAGCCATTATGAGTAATAAAGATACACTCTCCATGAACCACTAGATCAATAATGCCTGTGTTGAAACTTCCTCTCTTCCCTGAGACACAGGAGCAAGTGCTGCATACTTATATGGGACCCACTTTCATTAATACACTTTTTTTGGTCTTTTTGAGACAGGGTCTCCCTGTAGCCCCAGCTGTCCTGGAACTCACCATGTAGACCAGGCTGGCCTTGAACTCACAGAGATCTGCCTGCCTCTGCCTCTCAAGGACTGGGACTACAGGTGTGCTCCACCATGCCCTGCCATTAATACTCTTTTATGTCTACCCCAAGATGAGCAGTGTCATCTGTTACTTACTTAAATGCCATCAGGAGTTTGGGGTAATATACTTTTACAATGTGCTATTTAAACTTTTTAAATTATTTAGTTCTAAGTGAAATTGATATTCGAACTTTGTAGTTCACAGAACAGCTTGAAAACAAAAGTTGATTTGGGGAAGATAAAAGAGAGACTGTGAATAGACATCAGAAAGTACCTCACCTCTCTTTGCTCTTCTCTGTTTTCCCCTAGACAGAGTTAATTCCACATCCATTAGATTTGGTTTGAATGTGTCCATCTAAAACCCAGTCCCACCTCAGGTGAAACAGAATAAAATCTGAACTCCTCACTATGACTTGGAAAGCCTCATGGCAGATGCCCTTATATCTCAGACCTCCACAAGGTTCTAAGCCCTTCTAGCCTTCTTTTACTCAAGAAGGCCCAGAATTTCTTCAGGACATTGTAATTGGTATCATCTTTAACTAAAACATTCTTTCCTGAGATTTCTGAGACCCTTACCTGGCTACAACCTTTGGTAATTGCAGTTTCAGATGAAGTACCACCACCCTAAAGAAGACTTCTTTTCCACCTTGCCATAAAGGAGCATCTCATTCACATTTTAAAATCATGCCCTCTCTTAATTTCTTTCAAATATTGACATGGTATTTGTGAAACGCAGGGCTGCAATTTCATGTTATAGTTTGAATGAGATGTCTCTACTCTCTTCTCCATTAGCCCTGTGTGGTCTTCAGCTGGTACACAGAGGTGGTTAATTATGATTGTGCTACCTATATCAATGGATTAACTAGTTCATTGATAAGTTCAAAACTAGCAAGCTATTAGGAGGTGGGGACTACTTGGAAAATTCGGGCACTAGATGTATCCCTTTAAAGGTATATCTTGTCCCAGATTCTTACTCCTCTTTCTCTCTTTTATTCTCATCTCCTTTCTCCGCCCTCCCCCATTCTCTCTCCTGTCCTCTCCTCTCCTGGACCAATGCATGTCCTCATTCCTTATCAGAACCTAAAAGAGGTTAATTATATAGAAGTAAAGAATTGTTCATAGGTTACCAGAGGCTCGGGTCGGGGGGCGTGGGGGCACAAGAGCATAGATGGTGGGAACCAAAATATAGAACAGATATAATTTCTGCTCTAAAAAAGTGAGGATGAGTGTTCTCAGAAATCCCTGCCAAATTCCCCATAAATATTCATTGACCCCAACTGGGTCCCATACAGTGTTTATCTTTCTGAGTCTTGGTCCTCTCCTTTCTAGTCTTTCTTGGACATCATGAGGTAAACAGATCTCCTCCACCATGCCCTTCCACCATGATGTCATCATATTTCTGCTTCACACAGACAAAATTGCAGAGGAGTCAGTTTATATAATGTACTGAAATCTCTAAAACAGTGAGCCAAAATAAATCTTTCCTGACTTAAATAGGTTTCCTCAGTCATTCTGTCACAGTGACAAAAGCTATTACACAGTCTTTCATTATTCATTCTGCAAATCTTTTAAAAATATTGTATTTATTATTTTTATTTTATGTGTATGGATATATTGCCTATGTGTATACAAGTGCATCTATGTGGTGCAATGCCTGCGGAGGTCAGAAGAGGTCATGGGATACTCCTGGAAATGGAGTTTCAAACAGTTATTAGCCACCATGTCTGTGCTGGAATCAAACCCAGGTCCTCTGCAAGAGGAGCCAGTGCTCTTAATCACTGAGCCAACTCTCCATCTCCATTCTGCAAATCTGGATGGGTTTATTTACAATTGTTTGACTTCCCAATTTGTTAGCAGAGGAGGCTGCTAAATGAACTCATTAAATGCAAGATTTGGGCTGCTATGATATGCTAGAATAACCATGACATTTTCCATAGTGTCTAAGCTAACTTTTATATCTAAAAGTCGTTATTGGTAAAGATAAGTTTAGGTGTCAAGAGGTTTACTATCTGAAATATAAACAGGATATGAAGTTTAGTAAAGCAAATTAGAACTGAAAGAAGGATATATATTTAAAGTAAATGTAATTCAATCTCATGAAAGAAACTAAAGTCAGCAAGATGTCACAACTGGGAAAAGTGCTTATCGTGTAAGCCTGATGACCTGAGTTTGATCACTGGAATCCAAGATGGAAGGAGAGAACTGACTCCCCAAAGTGAACTTTGACTTCCACATGCATGATATAGCACATTAACACACACATATACACATACAATAAGAAGAAAATTAAGAAAAGGAAACTAAACATTAAAATTTGAAATTTAGAGGAACGTATATAATAAAGAACATTAAAAAGGTTGGGAAAGCTGTGTAAGAATATATTTTATGTAATACCCCTCCCTTGAAAAGTTCTGTGTTTCATTTCTTCACACTAAAATATGATACATATAATTACTAATAAAGACTTGTAGCTTTGTAAAACAATGACAGGGACTTCATTTACTACATATTTACTATGAGAAAGCCTCTGTATTTTAAGATTTTGTATACGCTGACTCAACCTAATTTTATCCTAAAGAGATGAGGTAGTTGAAATAAGAAAAGAGATTTTTCTGCTATAAAAGGAGGAATAAAAATTTGAATCATCAAACAGTCTGACTCCAAAACCTAACCAAGTAATGTGAAGCCAACTCTTATTTGTAAACAAAAATTTTAATAAAGCATATTTTCAGTCAATGTTATACAATATAAATGTGTCTCTGAATGTGATTTACTTTCCATTTCTCAGGCCATACTCAACCAACAACGATTCAATCATTACCTTCTTCTGGATGTAGTTTATCTTAGTGAGAATTCTCACTGAATTTGGGTCACTTATAAACAGTGGAGAAAGTATGATTACCCTTGATGATTTTCTCAAATGATTTGAAAAATCTCATGGGTACCAATTCAGAATAGTATATATGTCCAATTAGCATAATACAAAATAATTCTGACACTCCAGAAAACAATTTTCAGAATTTCTTAGGCCCTATCAATATATGTTTATTCCATAAAATAATTTTGACTTCATATGGTTCTTCAATTGCTCTTATAAGTCTAAGAAAAAGCAGGCATAAAACTATGGTTTGTAGATCCATAAGTTTATATCACAAAAATATACATTTCCATGGAAACTAAATTCAATCGTTTAAACAGAAAGGGTTGAACTTATGATATAATGAGAAGAGAATATCAATTCTTTGTTATTCTATTTCAAACCCTATAATCTGAATCGAATCATGAAGAAACAGCAGACAAACCTAAATGAGGTGTCATTATACAGAACATGACTTTTATTTTTCAACAATACCCACATAATGATAAACAATCTTCAACAGTAATCATATCATGATAAACAAGGAAACTTATACAGTCTTTATTTAATATACTGTGCAATATTAACTCTTAGTTTTGATAAGTTCACCAGGGTTGCATATGATGTTACAATAGAGGAAACTAGATGGGTGTTACATGATACTGTCATGGCAATATTTCTACAAATATAATTTTTTGCAAAACTAATGATGGAATAATGAGTAGGAATGTGAAAGAGTGAGTAAATATATCCCTATCATCTTGCTTTCCAAAATGGAAGACTTGAGATGTTCAGTACTTGAAGACTCTAAATTACTTCTCTTGATTTGACTCACACACAAAGGTAGGTAATGATGGAACATCAGCCACAGTGGCTAAGACTATTCTTTGTCATCATCTGATCAAAAGTGAGTTATTGACAGCTTTATACACATTCAACAGTCCATTTGTCCATCTAGTTTATTGCTTAGCTCAGTGTGGAAATGGTCAGATATGGATTTCAATGTGAAAATAGACATGGTCAGAATAGGATTTTGATGCTAGTTCTAATGGCTGATTTAGAACATAGGCACATCTGTAATTGCATATGACTTAAAAACAGGTGGTTCTACAAAGCAAGATTAAAGAATGATTTTTATGTGCTCCTCAAATTCATTTTTGCCTGATTTCAATGTGATTTATTTTGTTTTTTTTTTCTATATGACCTAACTTTGCTAATTCTGAATCTATACAATAGCTATACAATAAACTGTCCTCAATCATGTGAACTACACAGCAGCAACACTGAGGTGCAAGCTTGTCTGTTTCCTTCAACAACACACAAAATAAAAGTAAACTTTTGATAAATTTATCTTAAATTCTGTCCAGCCTCATTTCCATTCCATCCATAATTATGTTATTTGTATAAAGGCCATTTGGCAACAACAAACTGAGAACAATTAATTTTCAACCTTTGATGTTACTACTCATCTTTCATGTATTTAATGTTTTCTTATAACCCTTAAAAATAAATACAAGTACTGCTTAATAACTTAATAGTTAAAACCAATCAAGTAAAAAATAATGTTAAACATTTATTATAAGGGAATAATGGTTCAATTTCCAGTCTCATCAAGGTCTCATTTCTGAAGCACTGTCACTGAGAGACTCCTGCATTACCATTAAGTGACCCTTTTTACTTCATAGTTAGTCACAATTTACATTTCTTTTCTGAGAATGGTATAAAATAATGTGCAAATGCTCTAATGGATTCCTAAGAAAAATATTTTCTTTTAATGACTCCTAATGAACCCCTGTATTATGCAGGGTGTGAAAAGTTGCCAAGACATGTAATACAATTAGAATGACAAAAAGCATGAGTTTTAAAAAGCCATTTCATTTGTGTAATGTGTGTGAAAATCCAGAATAAGTCCTAAGGGGAAAATTAATTTTAATAAGCTTTTCTTCTTGCTTAAAGACTGTGTAAATTGAAGGCACAAAGAATGGTGTATTAATGGAACAGGAGTAATAGAAGAGTTTGATACTGTGGAAAAAATTTATTTCAACTTCAACCTGTTAACCTGGACTTGAATTGTCAGGACATTTGGTATTTATTAGAACAACTATATTGTCTTCCCTAGAATCACAGTACTAGGTAGAACACTAAGAGCACTAATTAATTTCCCATGCTTTATGCTTATTTATTAATTGAGATTACTATTTGTGCTGTTATAGTTGAAGCCAAGTTTTGAAACTATATTCATAGTTTAAAAAATAATCACATTTTTCTGAGTCTGTGCTTCTTCACTTAGTAAAACCTTTTCTAGTCCATCCATTTACCTCCAAATTTCATCATTTCATATTTATTTACTGCTAAGTATAACTTCATTGTGTAAATGTACTAAGTGAAGCAATATAGACTCAGAAAAATGAATGACATATGTTTTCCCTCATTTGTGGATCTTAGCACCAAATACTTCTAAGTGAGAAAAATCCTGATGTGCCTGCAGGAGCCAGGAAAATAGAAAAAAACCATGGAGGTAAAGGAAAAGAAGGAGCCTGAAAAAGAAGGATAGTAGGAGACAGGTGTTTTCATGGATGAAATAGATAAAATGGAGGCATTTAACCAAGAGGGGAAGAGGGAGGGTTATACAAGGAACCATGGAGGTAAAAGGGAAGAAGCAGCTCAGTAATAGGAGACAGGTATTATCAAGTGGGAAATGGGGAAATTGGGGCTACTTTAACTGGAGAGGGAAGAGGGAGGGTTAGACAGGGAGAAAGGAGAGATAAATAATGTTTAGTTGATATGAAAAACTAGAGGGAAATGTATTAGTTCAAAAGCCTACAGAAAAAAATACACATACAGTATCTGTACATGAATGCATGTGTACAGCTGAAGGCTATATAACAAGAAACAGTGCCAGACAGGCAGCATCTCCCTTTGAGGCCAGGGTAGTCCAAGCAACTCCCAAAATTACACAGGCTATTGCCATAGCCCTTTATTATCTCCAAGAATTTGAAGGTAAGACTCTATTACTGAAGACAGGACATACTTCAGAAACAGGTGCTGCAGCAATGGAACTGGAACTGACCTTGAAGACTTCTCCCTGAAGACTAGCTCTCATAGTTTTGGAAGACACTATGCAAGCTGATAAAGAAAACCAATTGATGTTCCAAACCCAGCTTTAAAGTATAATAATCATAACAATGACTAGAACAGCAAACTATATTGGTGCAGTAGTGGCACTTTTATCTTGGAGGTAATCAACAGCTACCTAATTGGACTTAAAGCCCCTCAATGGTAGGGAACTCATGTGTGGTACTGTAAATATAACGAAATACACATGACTGGAGAGGGCATAGATCTTAGAGAAAACCCTAAAACTGTCACATCCCTAGACAAATGTAATTTCTTACTGTATACTAAATATAGAGGATTATATTTACAGACAAGTATGCCATTTACCATTCACCAAAGAAGCTTCTTTTGCAACAGATGGAGACTATTACAGAGTTCCACAACTGGTCACACACAGAGAATAAGTGCCTGTGAGATGCCCCACCCTAAGTGACACATCTACAATGGAACTTCTACATCTAAGTCTCACAGAACATATTGGAACAAGGGAGAGAGACTATGCTAATGCATATTTTGAATCTCACCAGTGAAGCTTCCTCATGCAACAGAGGACATTGAACACAAAGGGCCATAAGATGGCTAACAATGGTTTGTAACTCCAGTTCCAGGGTTTTCATGTCCTCTTATGACTGCCACAACATTAAATCACATGATGCACTAACATGCAAGCAGGAAAAACACTCATACATTAAAAAAAAGAATGATGACATTTTAAGAGAATTTGAATTTAACATTAAATGTAATCACTATATTCTGTGAAAATTAATGACCTATTTGCAAATGAACTTTATGGATAAAAAATTCAGGAAGTAGGACTGAAGTTATGGCTGTTTGTCAAGAGCATGTCTGCCATACTGGAGACCCTGAATACAACCCTGAGCAACACAAACACGCACACGCACACACACACATGCACACACACACACACACACACACACACACACACACAATCCCAGAAGCTATGATACAGCATTGTTTTTTTTTTTTTTTAGAAAAAGGCTATTCTAGATGTAGAACATAACTAAGAAATTTTCATGTGATTTTAAGTAGATGAAAATCAAGATATACTCCAGCATCAAATCTGAAAATTTCTGCATGAATAATTCTGGAATATTTGTTTTAAATGGGAACATCACATCTAATAGGTTTCTTCTTTTTGTTTTCTTTGATATTAACCTTCAAAGGAGTCAAATGACTGCTAAAATTTTTGCAATGACTCATTGAATGTGAAGCAGTTGAGGCAAAACAAAGAGCATTCCACCGTATCACAGGTGTCTGTGAGAGAGTGTGAGATGGGTTCTTGTTCAAACAGCCCATGCTTTAGAACCAGATTTCCTTCTGCTGTATTCCTGGCTCTGCTCCAGCAACACCTAGATTTGATGAGGTCACTTGCTATCAATTTCCTCAACTACAAATGTGGGATAATTACAAATGATCCCTTCTCATTGTTCCCTTTGTGCTCACATAGTAAATTGTGGCACTGTGTTAAAACTCTTTAGTTGCTGTGAAATGGTTAAGTCTCGATATTGGTTTTTTTTTTCTTTGAAGAATTATTTTTAAAGTATTTTAAAAATTTAATAACCACATGATTAGAAGAAGCATTTCATTACAACTTTAACATATTCAGTAAAGCACTCCAGAGCAAGGATACATCTCTTTCAAAAATAGCTGCAAATTTTTACGTTCACAGTTGAATAAATACAGTTATACAATATTGAACTCAGTATAAACCCTGTAAGATATAAAATTGAATGAGTTTATACCCTTTCAAGAATATCTCCATTTCAAGATATGCTGTTTTTAGATATTATTTTTTATTTCTTTTAGAAGCAGCATATCATTACAGCTTTAACATGCCTAATAACAGTTTCCAGAGCAAAGACACAGCTCCTTCAAAAGTGGCTATAAAATTTCTCAGTTTGCTGTTGAATCAATATAGTTACACAATATTGAACTCAATATAAGCCCTGTAAGACATAAAATTGAATGAGTTTTTAACCCTCAAAAGAGATCTCCATTTCATTCTAAAATATACTGGTTCTTACAGAAAGACTCGTTTTTGCTACTGAGATGTTGGTGTATCTCTAATCTGTATGTATCTGATTATTACTAGTCATAATTGGTTACACTTGGATCCTTGGTGCCTGTATATGTCTATAAAGTCATCGGGTAGATTTCAATGGTAATGTTCATCACCTGTACTAATTAACAGGTTGCAAACTTTTATGCTTCCTCCTCAAATATAATACATTTTTAAAATTTGTTGATTTCTTTTCTATGTGCATATATCACACAGAACATCCCAAACTACCTTATTCAACTATACACCCACTCTCCAGACGGCACTCTCCCACAGCCTCCCTCCCCCAACTAAAGCCCTTATACTCTGTTATCCCTGCTACTGTCTGTTGTGTTGCTGGCACTCCTAGCCATTCCCCACTACTTGTCTATCTGGTGAATCTAGTCAGCATATCAGTCTTTGTTTTAGGAAGGTCAGCTCTTCCTCATCTATCAGCAATCAGTTGTCAATATTCCTTTAGATAAGATTGGGGTCTGCTGTTCATTTTCCCAGTTCTATCCTGGGTTACTATCTGGGAGTCCCTTAGGCCACCCAGGTCAAAAACTCAAAAGAAGGTATCTCTTATCTGGCATTGTTGCTTGTTATGTAGCCTTTAGCTATACATATGGACTCTTAAAAATTATATTGGCTCCTTTAATCTTTGGTTATACTTTCCTTTTGGTTGTTTAAGGCGATACAGTTGGCCCATATAAACCAATATATTTTTTCTTTTAAGGTCGTTTGAGGATCTGTTCCTGGAGGGATAGTGCAGCCGTTAAAGGCTAAGGCTAACAACCAAAAAAGTTAAAGGTCTCAATATTTTAATGCTATGTAGTAAAAAATGACCATGACATTCCCTATGGTGGGGTGACAGGTCCAGTGCTGCAGGGCTTCATCATGAACACAGGTGTGTGTCACCCTCCGGGCAGGTGCTGGGTGTCTGGTAGTGCCTAGAGTGGGGTATGAGGGGGTGATAGACCTCACCTAATGTTCTGTTTCTTGGTCCAGCTAATAGTTGCTTAAATATGCTCATACATTGAAACTTGAGCTTTGCACTTATAATTGCCAAACTTTTCTGTGTTCACGCTATGTACTTGATTAAGGCCGACAGATTGCACTTTCCAACCGTCTACTTGCATGCTTTTTTTTCCTATTTTTTCTTTTCCTATTCTTGTAACAATTTATGATCATTTTCCCCATTATCATCTAAATTCTATATAATCAATGCTGAATATTTTATTTCCTTTATCAACTTCTATATTTCTGGGATCTGAGGAAAAAATCTTTCTGTGATAAAATACACAGGCAAACATATTTATAAATTTAAAAAGAAATGACTATTTCTTGAATGAGTGAATAATATCAAATTACTTAATAGAGAATTGAAAGGTGAACATGAATAGCCTCTTAATACTTTATCATTAATTAGAATAAAAGAAGAATTTTCAATGATGTGACAGATGTATATAATGAACATAACTTAGTAGCCATCAATCTCTCTTATAAAGAGCAAGATTTAACACTTACGGGGAGTGTACTGTTTTTTTAAGGGTAATGTCTGCTGTAGAGTATTACACTACAGTCTGTTGCCAACCAGGACCTGGTGCTTTTGGTGAGAAAATGTAAGGACGGGACATAGAAAGAATAAAATATTAGGGTTAAATGCCTTTAAAGTTCTGTGATATGGCCAAATTGTCTTACTTAATGAAATTATTGAAACGCCCTAATCCCTTATCACTAAATTTTCCAAATCATTTTGTTTTTTTTTAATGTTTTTTAATTTAATGACCACATGATTAGAAGAAGCATTTCATTACAGCTTTAACATATTCAGTAACACATTCTAGAGCAAGGATGCATCTCTTTCAAAGGTGGCTGTAAATTTTTAGGTTCACAGTTGAATTTATACAGTTATACAATATTGAACTCAGCATAAATCCTGTAAGACATAAAATTGAATGAGTTTTTACCCCTTAAAGAAGATCTCCCTTTCATTTTAAGATATGCTATTTCCTACATTTTTAATGCTACTAACACTTAATGTTTGCACATGTGTCTTTAATCTCTATGTATCTGATTATTACTAGTCACGGTCGGTTACACTCAGATCCTTAGTACCTGAGTATGGATATAATGTCATCAGGTAGATTTCACTGGTAATGTTTATCACCTCTACTATTTAATATGAAGCAAAATTTTTAAAATTTCAAATAACTACATGATTAGAAGAAGCATTTCATTACAGATTTAACATATTCAGTAACACACTCCAGAGCAAGAGTACATCTCTTTCACAAGTGGCTGTAAGTTTCTAGGTTCACAGTTGAATTAATACAGTTATACAATATTGAACTCAGTATAAGCCCTGTAAGACATAAATTTTAATGAGTTTTTAACCTTTAAAAAAGATCTCCATTTCATTTTAGAATATATTGTTCCTTGCAGAAAGACTCATTGTGTTTTAATATTGAAATTCCTATGGGTATGACTTGCTAAATTGTGAACTTCTAGGGAATGAAATCACAGAATAAAACCCAGATTGAGATATGACAAGAATGAGTTAAGACACTAGAGCATAGGTGGGTCAAATAGGCATAAAGGAGGATGCACATAGAAGAAAATAAATATCTCAGGAAGGTGATCATTAGGGATTTCTCTGCTCTCTCTTGCATTTTTAAAAGAAATTGCTTACTGAAGAATTTTCATACTAATTAATGTTAATATTTAAACCATGTCTAGTATTCAAGGTAAATTTACTGAGGTTTTAAAGTATTTTACTAATAAATTTGAAAAGAATGAATATTATCAAAATATAATCAATTTTATAATTTAAAGCAGAAAAAACTAGCATTTATTAAATATATCCTAGTAGTTGTTTGTGCTGTGTTCCTGTACTCATTATTCTTTGAGCTTTCTTTCAGTGACTCTTTAATTTTAGGCTCTCTTTAACATTATATATTGGAATTCTTAGGTCTGTCTGAGAGGAGGGAAAAACTCGTGGAAACTAATCACTGAGTCATAGTTACAAAACAAGAATTGACAAAAGAAAGGTCCTAATCTAGAGATGTCTGATGTTCTACAACCTTAGCTTTATGATACTACTCTAAAGAAGGTATCAGTGGTTTTTCTTGAACTCAAGCAAACACATTGACACAAATTAAAGGTTTGGAAAATATTAAAATCAAGATAATTTATGTATATTATTATGCTAATAAATGTGAGTCACTGAAATAAATAATTTTGAGGGAATGTGTGAGGTATCAAACTTACAAATCACTCTTCTAGGGTCTAAAAGAGAAGTGAAATGCAGGACAAATGGCTGACTGCAGGATAAGAGAGAAGTACAGGTGAGCATGAGGAGTCAGGTTACTAGGACAGAGGTTCATGAGCAGAACATCATGAAACCAAAGAAAGCAGAGACGGGTAGACAAGTTTGGATTTTGTTTGGATGCTCAATGTGGAAAAATCTTGCAGTTTTGCTACAGGGGACCTGGTCAGAGGCGTACCATCAGATATTTGTACTTTATCCCCTGAAGCTCAACTGAATTTCTCACAGTAAATTATCGGAGGAGTGTTCCATTTGGATTTAGTAAGGGACAGTCAAAAAGCAACCATTTTGAAATAAAGTGGAGTGTTCTGTTCTTTCTTTAACAGCACATATTCTCAAGACAACCTGAAGCCTATGATATCCTTCTTGACCTAGGGAAAGGGAGGACCTATGGATGCTCATGGTTGTTTTTCTACTCCATCAAAAAGGAAAAGAAAGATGAAACCCACCTGTCAAATTCACAATTCAGAGTTACAGGCTCATAGGGTTACCTCTTTGGAGAGGGAGAATGTTACAGTAGCAAAAAGCCAGAAAGAGAAAGAGAAAGAGAAAGAAAGAAAGAAAGAAAGAAAGAAAGAAAGAAAGAAGAAGAGAGGGAGAGAGGGAGAGAGGGAGAGATGGAGAGGAGGGAGGGAGGGAAAAATACTTTATATGCATGCACGTATGAAATTCTCAATATTTTAAGTAAAAAAATGAATAAATAAAATATTTTTTTTAAAGACTGAGGCCTGATCACAGTACTAGAGAATATCCTCGCTGTGTATTAGTTTCTTTTCTCATTAATGTGAAAAAAAATGTGAGAAGAGCAACCTAAGGAAGAAAAGATTTCTCTTGGCCTATGGTTTGAGAGAATGCAGGCTGTCGTGACAAAGGCATGCACTCTAGTTTCATCTCAGTTGTTGTCATAAAATGCCCTGACCTATAGCAACTTAGGGGTGAAAAGGCTTTATCTGATGTACAACTCCAGATTGCAGTCCATTATTGTGGGGAAGTCAAAGCAGGAACTGAAAGTATCACATCCTCAGTGAGCAGAGATAATGAACGCACAGACCCTCGCTTGCTCGTTAGTGTGCATACTATGTTTTCACTCTTTCAAAGCTTAAGTCAGTTTATTTAAGAATTTCTAATAATGGAAACTTTTATAAAAAGCATCCAAGTACAGGACATAGAACTGCAACAAATATTAACTATGAGAAGGAGAGGGAGAGAGAGAGGAGAGAGAGAGAGAGCAAGTGTTACCAAGTAGGTTAATATGAAACGTGTATTTAGTGCCCGTTATATTCAATCTTCACTGCACTTATGGTCAGTGGAATAAAAAAGGAAGCTCAACTCTCACAATCACTGTCCAAAAGGGACTACACTTATTTTACCATAAAAGAATGCAGAAATCATTCCTGCTACTTCAATACACAGAAATTTCTGCTGACTACAGTTGTCTGAGTCTTCCTACATCAATTAACAATCAAGAAAATCCACCCAGACATGTCCACGGTCAACCTGATTTAGATAATTCCTCATGAAGATGCTCTTCCCAGGTGACTCCATGTTGTATCAAGTGGACAGCTGTATGTACCCAGCACACCACGGTAGCAGTGATGTGAGGATCAGTAGTCAGCCAGCAGAGGACAGTGAGCACCATACCCTGCTCACTTCCTGATTGTCCTTGTAATTCAGTCTGAGAGTCTGACCCATGAGATGGTGTTGTCGATATCTGGAGTAGGTTTTCCCTCATTTACACCTTTCTGGAAATATTCTAAAAGGCCCAAGGATATGTCATCAGGGTGATTCTAAATCCAGTCAAGTTCAAAATAGATATCAAACATCACAAGATCACCCTTTGCCAACTTGACATCCAAACATCACTTTAAATCATACATTCAAAAATTTTTAAAAATCATAACATTCCTTTCCTCATTTTAAAAGTTTCGTGTTAATCTCATAATGCCAACTACATTTAGTTTAACTTCAAAAGCCCCCATAGACTTAAGAGTTGTTCAAAAGTCCAAAGTCTCTTCTGAGATCAAAGCAGTCTCTACAATGAGTCTTGTAACATCAGAAAACAGATTAAGGTGATAAAGGGCATGGAGATGAGGGAAGGTTAAAGTAGGGGGTAGGGTTAACAAAAACTAAAAGATCTATTAAAAACACATAAAAAGCCTGACACTGTAGAAGTTCATTTTAAAAGTGTAATTAAAATAGTGATGCAATGGAGGTACCCTGAGTGGGTAGATAAATGTGATCTCAGAAACCAAACGTTATTAAATAAAAAGCCTCATGCCAGAATTTGGCTACTTCCCTATGACTTGTGGGTTGGATGACTCTGGGACCCCCAACCTAATGCAGTCTACTACCACTACTCTTGATTGCCCACCAAAGCTAGATGGAAAGTTCCTATTGCTGAAGTTCCTATTACTGAAGACACCATTGATTTGGTAGAAATACACAGAGAAATCAAGCTGAAGCTGAGCTGGCAGTGTCTTCCCTGCTGGAAGCTGTGATGCAGGCTGCTGGGGGAAAAGATCCTCAACAGTATTACTCAGATATGGACCCTGCCTGCTGCACTACTGACTTGCTGGAGAAGATATGCCCCTGGTATAACACTGGCATGGCTGTTAATAAGGGAGGGAGTAGGGGATGGATATGATCAAAATACATTGTATCCAAGCAGGAAATTCTCAAAGATAAATAAAAATATTTATTTATTATATATTTCCAGTATACAATGCACACAATAAATATCCTATTCCTAAAGGAAACAAAAGGGACATAGCAAGGTAAGATCTGGCCAAAGCAAGATGGAAATTGAGAAAAGCAATAACAACAAAACAACCCACAAAACGCTGAAGGTCTATGCCTGGCATCTGGGTTGTATGATGGCATTATCTGGGGTCGAACAGGATTGGACAGCTCAGTCTTCCAGTTCTGCTTCTGATGGCACACAGATAGCATCTTTGTTTGATGCAACTATATTACTACACTTTTCTACAGAAGGCACCACAGAGTCTTGGCATCACCAGCATCATGGGATCCCACTGCAGCTTAGACTTCACCTTTACAGGTTCACACACTATTCTTTTAGAGCTAACTTTCAGGGAATCTTATTGAATCACATTTTGCCTGGCCTCAGTGGCTTTCTGGGACCTAAGTGCAAGTCTCCACAACCCCATAACTCTTGCATTGTGTGTGGACAATGTTACCAAGTTCTCTATTTAGAGGTACAGTCAGAGTCCATTCTACCACAACTATAGTGGCTTCTGTGTACCTTGGCAGCTGAATTTATGAAAACAATATCCTGGGCAGTTGTTTTTCATCAAAGAACCCCTTCACTGGAAATATCAGATCCAGGAAAATATACAGAGAGAAGTCAGAGGAAATAACATTTTTCTTAAAGAGCAGCAAAGTTAGGAAATATGCCCGACTTCCTAAAAATGTATCAGAAGAAGAGAGTAAAATGAAATATTTCAAATGCTGAGACAAAAGCTAGCAACATAGCTCTCTATGTTGTGAAAAACTGTCTTTCTAAGGTGAACGAGAACAAGGATTTTCTCAAACAAAAATTGAAAATTGAGATAACTTATTATCAGTAGATTTTCTTTGAAAAAGATGTTAAAAGGAATTCTTCAGTTAGGAGCAAAATGGAATAGTCAGAAAATTGAGTCTGCATAAGGAAAGGAAGAATATCAGGAAAGAAATAAAGGTGAAATTTAGAAAAAGCTTTTAACTTTTCATGTTCTAATTGCTCTGTCTGGTATTAATTTGTTCAAACAGATGTTCCACCATCTGTAAATGAATTTAATACCCTTAACTGCAAGTTCTAGTAAAAAAAAAAATAACACATAACTGATATATTAAGAAATGAGAAAGATGGAATCATAAAATATTGAACAAAACCAAACCAAACAAAGCAAAACAGGAGCAAAGAACAAGGTCAGCAAATATAAATAGTAACCAATAGATTAGATAATAATCCAAGTATATCTATGATCACTTTGAATATAATGACCTAAGTATGCCAATTAAAGATGTATTCCATTTATAAAACTGAATAAAGAGGTAAAATATTGTCTATGTAAAAATTAAAAAGTACCAAAGAAATAGCTTATATTGGTTGGTTTTGAATGAAAAAATCTTGTACTATTCTGTACAAGTGAGTTAGTAGACACTACGTGAGAGCCATGACATGCTCTTCTTCTTATGCAATCACTATTATCATGATGGGCTCCTAATATTATGATCTCATTTAACCTTATTTATCTCTCAGAGACTGCACTTTCCCATGAACCATATGAAGTCAAAGATCAAATTTCTTCCAGGCTTGGTGGTATACACCCTTCATCCCAGCACTGGAGAGACAGAGGCAGGCAGATCTCTGTGAGATGGAGATAAGCCTAGTCTACATATCATAGAGAGTTCCAAGTCAGCTAGGGCTTCAGGGAGACCCTCTATCAAAACAAACAAACAAAGATGAAGTTTCCAACACATGAACTTTGGGAAACATATTCAAACCTTAGCAGCCTCTGAGCCATTTCAACCATAAATCCAAAATGTTGCACAGATGCACAATAAAACAATAAAAAAACACAGATATTTAGAAAATGGAGAACTTCAAATAGTGTTGGAATTGTGAACAAAGAAATAATGACATAGCCACTAAAATGATGATTTTTAGAAGTAACACATATTTCTAAAAATCTAAGTGAAAAAGATTACAAACTACACACTAAACATTCTTAGTAGAGAGGTGGCCCTGAGCCACTTTATGGCAAAAAATTAGCAATGCTAAAACATGCAATGGATAAAAGACAGTCTTGTCAATAAATTATGCTGGTAAAATTGGAAATCTACATGCATAATAATGAAACTCTATCCCTCACTAAGTGCAAACATCAAAGCAATGACAAGAGTAACATAAAAACTATGAAACTACTGCAAGAAAACACGAGGTGCTATTGTTTGAAAGTGAAATGGGTACATGCTTGTGGAGTTATTTTGAAGGCTGTAGTCTTTAGGAGCTGGGGCTTCCCTAAGCCAATAGGATTGGACTTTTCATATTTTACCCACACCTGATATCATTGTTCAACTTCCTGTCTGATGTCACGTGAGCAAACGTGCCTTTCCTCCTTTAGTCATGACTTCCCCACTTTGATTGCATTGATTCTGAAACTGGAAGATGAAATAAATGTTTACTTCCCTAAGTTGCTTCTCTCAGATATTTTCCCACAGAAAAGACAAAAAAATCATAACAAACAAACAAAACCCAAACTTGCTTATATTGACAAGGAGTTGGCAGTCAGTTCTTGGGAAATCCAATGCCCTCTTCTGACCTCTGAGGGTATTGCACAGCATGGGTGCATTTATATGCATGCAGGTCATACACTCATACAATAAAATAAAAGTAGTAAAAATAAAATATTTAAAAAAGTACAACATGGAAATGTAGCTCTGTGGCACAGTGCTCACCTAGAACATGAAGGCTCCAGGTTCATTCACCAACAGCCAGAAAAGTACACTATCTTAAGAGACACAAAACATTTTTGATGAAATTAATGCATCAAAATAAACTCAATAAACTAAAATTAAAATGGAACTCAACCTTATAGAGATGATCTAGGAAAAGAAACTAATACTATACACAATGGTTAAATGTAAGACTCATCAGAGAGAAATGATGATGTCCATTATTGCCACTACCATTACCTATTAGCTACCCATAGGATTTCTAAATATAAGACAGAAAACAAAATTTCAGTATTCTGATGGGGAAATAAAACTAATTATATAATTGTGAAGACACAGTGGTAGAAAATTAGACCAATGGAATGGAAGAAATAGCTCTGAAGCACTTCAATGCAAAAGGGACAGTGTACTCAATAAATGAATACCCACTTTGTTAATTATGTTGTAGCATATAAAAGGTCAGGTCCAGGTAGAACACATATACATAAAATACTACTCAACACTTACTTGTAGCATATGTATCAGGCACCACATTAAGCATTTTACATGCCAATGCATTCAATACTCATAACAGCTCTTTGAAGTATGCACTTTTACTGTCATCCCCATTTAATAGATAAGGAATCAGGTCACAGAGCTGCTAAGTACAAGTTGTGATCTGATCTCAGATAATTTTAGACTCTTTTTCTCATCCAGGATGCATTGCTTCCCCTTCAGGCAGAATGTAAGGACAAATTTCCTTAAGAAGGTCCCCAAAGTACAAACCATAACAGGAAAGATTGACAATTGAACTATATTAAAGTTAAGAACTTCATAATATCAACAGAAAATGAAAAGTAAAAATGTAAGCATAAGAAGGTTTATATCTACATGAGGTAAAAAAATGTCTGTTATTTGAAAGGAAAAGGCAAGCAATGCAAGTGAGATCTGGACATTAAAAAAAAAAGTCCTGTTAAAAAAGAGGGAAACTGAAAGGTTGATATATGTTTAAATATACTTGACTATCCATTATTCATGGGAATGCTAACTTTTAAACTGAAAAATTCCACACTCATGATTGGTGTGAAATTAAATATCTGCCTTTTATTTTATTTTATTTTATTTTATTTTATTTTTTTGAGACAGGGACCCCTGTAGACCCAGCTGACCTGAAATTTGCTGTGTAGACCAGGCTGACCTTGATCTCACAGATCTCTGCCTCCCAAGTGCTGGAATCAAAGGCATCTACCACTGTTCCCAGCAGCATTTTCCATTTGTATTCAGGAAATATCTGGAGTATTCACAAACTTATTGGTCATTGTTATAACTACTTGGTAAAGCATGATAATAACTAGTAAAGTTGATGCTCTTCAAGCCTTGTATCTTAATAATTTTGCTCTTGTATCTTTTCTTACAAGACACAGAATAGCATTTTTTTGTAAATTTTTTTTAAATTAAAAAAGATAAAAATATAACTTCAGTTCAATGAAAATGATAAAAATGGGTTTCTTCTTCTTCTTCTTCTTCTTCTTCTTCTTCTTCTTCTTCTTCTTCTTCTTCTTCTTCATCGTCATCATCATCATCATCATTATTACAAAGAAAAAACTTGTATGTTCTCAGAGGTAGTCTCACTGTAGTCTAAACTGACTTCCAACTCATAATGCCCCTGCCTCTAACTCTGGAGTGCTGAAATTACAGAGGTGTGCTACTTTGCCTATTACAAAACAGTCTTGAACTAGTGAAGGATACCAAGAGGCACAGGACAATAAGAAAAATTACAAGTTGGAAGATAAATTTAAAGTTGTACTTTATAGCAATTGTGATTATTTCAGTATAAAGCATGATCGTGTGAGCTCTGCACTCAAGAAATCCACCTTATCAGAGGTAATGTAGGTATTTCATGCTTTACATTGGCCTTCGGAAGTGTGGATGCACCTGCCGTCCCAGAAAGGAGTAAAGCTGGGAATGGAAATTTCCTAATGACTGATTTTCTCAATTCTGTTGAGACTTTTCTTTTTCTTTTTTATTTCCTTTTTCCCCTTTGGTTAAGCAGTAAGTTTTAATAAAGCATCAATGAAAAAAATTTAATTAGACAAATGTTAAGATTTTCGGCCTTCATTAATTAGAGGTAATGTTAAAAGATTTGTACTCCATAAAATGGTTAACAAAATAAACGTAATTTCTATTGAAATCCCAATAATATTGTTCACAGAAATAGAAAAAGTTCTATCCTTCACATGGAGACACAGAAGTATCCAAATAATGGAAAACTTCCTCAGAGGTAGGAAAACGTAAAGGCCCCAGACTACCTGATTTCAAAATATATCCAAAATCTATTACTTAAAACAGCATGGTGTAGCACAAAAACAATATAGAGAAGAATGGAACAAAATAGAAAGTTCAAAAATAAGCCCATTTATTTAAACTGAATTCATTTTTTCTCTTTTTCATTTATTATGATTTTTAGGTATAAAACACATTTATTGGACATATTATCCAAAAACAGCCAAATATTAATTCTTCCCAAGTACACATGAACATTGTGATAAACAATGCATTGGATCACAAACAAGTCTCAATACATTTTGAAAGACAGAAATCAGGGATAGTTACTTCTATGATTATACTGAAACGAAATTAAAGATCATAAACAAAAGAAAACCTAGAAAATTCACAAACATCTAGAAATGAAAGCATTAATAGCTATTGGTGTCACAGAAAAAAATCACTAGAAGATGAAAGCATACTTTTAGAGTACCATAAATGTTGATATGCTTATCAAACTGAGGACGTGGTGGTGCACACCTTTAATCCCAACACTGGGGAGGCAGAGTAAAGTGTGATCTCTGAGTTTAAGGCCAGTCTGGTCTACATAGTGAGTTCCAAGCCAGCTGGGGCTACAGGGAGACCCCGTCTCAAGAAAAACTGAGAGAAAAAAAAAAGATACAATTCCTGGGGGCTGTGAAGATGGTTCACTGGGTAAAGTGGTTGGTGCTTGCGAGGCTTTTCTTAATCAGAGAGCTTTGAGGGTAGGGAGGTATTTTTAGATAACCTAATTCAACCTTGTCACTTGTCACTTTACAGATAAGGAAATTGAAATCCAATAAATTCAGGGATTATCCAAATTCCTAGGTAGGTAATAGTGAACTAAAATTGCACCCCAGACTGGCCAAGTATAGCTGAAAATAATGTTTACTGTGATTCAATTTGGCTTATGCTCTGAGTCATGAAAATTCAGGAACACAAACCTGGAGAATAAAAGGATTCAGAAATCCTTAAAGGAAATGAAGTTGTTTACCTCTTGCTAACAATTTAAAATAGATATTTATTTGATTTTTTAAAAAGATTTAATTTTATGAATGTATTCTGTTAGCCTAATAATTGACTGGTGGGAAGACAACAGGGAGGGCCATGGTATTGGCAGTATTCTAGAATGGTAAGTAAAATCCATGGAAATATACTTTAAAGCAAAGCAAAGTATATAGCTCCACTATCAGACACAGAGATTTATCTCACATAGTATCTGACAGGACATTCAAACAACATCATCTTTAACTGAGAGACACTTTGTATATAAAATGATTTTAAAAACACCAATATGCAAATACACCAATAATCTATACCTGTGTCTATATAACTGTCTATATTATTTTCTTCCTGTCTGGGAGATAGCAATTTTAGAAAACAAATACTTGAAAAAAGGTGAAAATAGATACTTAAAGCAATGTAGGGCCTTTTCAGAAGTCTTAACAGTTATTATTTTTATCAAGGGTGTTGCAGAAACCTCCAAACTAGTAAGTCAAAGCAATCAACAAAGGAAATGTTAAATTGTTTTGCTCTCACCTGCCCTACATTGCTATTAACCACACCTCACAAGAGAAAACATATCTTAATAGGATTTTTTTCAAATAATTAAAAAATTTTCTTAGATGAATGTTGGAGTGTATTTGCCACATTGAATAAACCATTTTTTTATATGTGTAACAGGTACATAGGCAATGATTTAACTCAGTTAAATGTAATAATCAGTTGATGTTTCCAGTAGTTTCAGTTTATAAAATGTTCTAAGGATGATACCTAAATGGATGCAACTCAATAATGTAGGAAATGACTTAGCTTGTGCTTTGAATGTAGAGCTTAATCTTTTAATATTTAAATAATGGAAAATATTTAATGTCTATTATGCAAATTCACATGAACATCAAAAACTCTTGTTTAAGTATCTTCCAGCTCATGTTAAATTTCTTTAGGAAACCATATAATTACAAATTCATATAGGCCATAACTAGAACAAACACCAAATGCTAGTTAGTAAAATCTTCATAAATAAAAATGATCTTTGAACAGCATATGTAATTTATGGGGGAAAAAAACCTGAAGGATGGAACTCAGATTTTTTTTAAATTGTCATAAACCTGGATAAAGCTGGTCTGCCATCACTAATAACTGAGATCAGTTTGGGGATAGCGACCTTGGAGAGAATACATTGGGTTCAGAATATCAGGTAGTGAGAAGATAAACATGAGCTGTGCAAACCAGCCTGTAGTGCAAGTCTGGAGGAGAAAATTTCAGCCATTAAAATTATAGAGTAGCTTACAAATGAGTGGAGGCAGTTAAGAATTGACTAAGAAATGGTGAATGATGAACATCTCAGAACAGATGATGAATTTTGAGATTATCAGGAGTAGATACAATCAATTGCATGTAATCTTCCTGAGTCAAAATTGAAAAATATCAAAAAAGTTGGTTAATAGTATTCAACTGTGAAACATTAAAATTACATATGCTAATTAAATTATTTTCATTCTTCTTTTCCTATAAGGAGGCATGAAAACTAAAAATGAAATGATCATTCATAGACAAGAGTAAAAAACAAACTGAAAAGTTAAAGTATCAACTGAGTATCTGAAAAATAAAATATCAACTGAATTCTGGAAACTAAATTTATGACCCAGACTGCAAGAAAGTCATTCATCATGCCGACTCTATTCTAATAGTTATATCCCTGAGACAGAATGTTAAGGTCACCATTTGATATAGATGAAATTGGAAACCATCAGTGAGAGCAAATGTTCAGGAGGTCAGTGCACATCAGATTTAAATGTCTTTAACAACTGAGTGCATATCTGCACATAGAAGATGATGTAATAGCACCTCTTTGAAGTTGCAGTAACCCAAAGTTAAGATATTTCAGAACTTATAATGCCAGCTCATTTGTAAGAGATCCCATATGTTATTAGCTATGTTTTCTAGTTGTTTTACTGGCTTATTTGTTTTAAAGGATTTTTAAAGTTTCTAGGCTTTTTTTCTGGCTCATATAGTCGTTTACACGTTAAGTCAAACAGATTTCCAAAATTGTGCATTTTTTTAGAAATGGATCGGGCTCTGGTAGGGTTGTCCAGACAAGAAATCTTATCTTTACAATGTAATTAGTTTAGATTGTAAGCACACATGCTTGGATATTCTTATAGCAAAATTTACACACACACACACACACACACACACACACACACACACATACACACACACACATATATGCGTCTTGATATTTTAGAAACGTATGGGCATCAATTAGATGTTATTAAAACATTCTCAATTTATTTAATCTTATTTGTTTATAAAGTTCACCATTCATAATGTACGAACTTTTTTAGTGTTTTTCAGCAACTGTTGAGCAAAGTGACGATTAGTGCCGAAACGTACTGGAGAGGGTTTCTTTATGATGCTTACCACTTTCAGAGGAAAGAGGATGAGAAAAAAAGAATTATACATGCAATCAAACTGCAATATTTGGTTTCCTAGCAATATTTAAGTGCTTTATTATTTTGTGGTATTTTGTTGGTTTTCATTAAATACTTTTTCAGAATTAATAAAATAAAACATTTAAGCAAACATAGTATTTTTATAACTTGGACCAGAAGTAATTATTTAGGGAATTCAAAATAATAATGAATAATAAATAAGTACTGTGTATATTTTGCTGCAGAATTGTCTTTGTTCTTATGGATACTCCCGCGCCTACCTTAAGAATGAAACAGCAAACAAAATTATAAAACCACATCCACCCTGAAGGTGATGCCTATATTGCCCAACTTTCGGTTTGCTTTACTGTTCTCACTCAATAATCTTACAAGTTTAGATCAAATGACAAACTAGCAGAAGGAAACAAGTTATTCAAGGAAAACATCTTTTAACATCTCAGCAGACTGAGCCTCATTTGTTCATTTACACATTCTATCAGAGGATTGGGCCACAGTGGCGGATAACACCAATATGGTTCCTATGTTCCTAGAGCTTAAATTCCATAGAAAGGAATAATTAATGCAAGAATAATCAAAAAATGTTTATGTAATTGGAATATGAATGTAATGAACAAGGTATAATGATGAAGAAAGATAATTTTCTACTTTAAATATGGTGGTGAGGAAAAGCCTTTGTAAATGGTGATATTTAACTAATGAAAGACATGGAGGTAGGATTTTAAAGGTCTAGTAGTTCAAAGATTTCTGGAAAGAGAGCATTTCAGGTGATGGAAAAATCAAGGTCTAAAGTTCTGAGAGAGAAAGAAGAGTGGTCTCTGTGAAGAAAGGTAGTTACTGTATGGATTTAACCACAGGGAAAGAGGAAAGATATTTATATGAGTTAATGTACATGGAAGACTAATGAAGTTAAATACCAACAAACAAATATGAAAATAGGCAGGGCATGGTGGTGCATGCTTTTAATCCAGGCACTCTGGAGGCAGAGGCAAGCAGATCTCCTTGAGTTCCAAAGCATCCTGATTTACATATCATATTCCAGGCCAACCATGGATGCACTGTGTTACACTATCTCACAATCAAAGAAGACAAAACATGAAACAGATAAAAACAATGCTGGTGGTCAGACCTACTTGATCCAGGTGTAATTTCTTTCAGATGGATAGAATAGTCATCTCCTATTTCATGGTTGGGTTTAGACAAAGGGAATATCCCAGGAGAATATATGTCTGCATGTTCTACACAGCTGAACCATTTATCACACCTGAAATCTGTATTTGGAGAAGAACTGAGAGATCTGAGTCCTATTCCCTTTAAAAATATTAATGCTTTGAGACTTTCATATGTGTGTACAATGATATAGGATCCCATTCACACTCCTATTTCCTCCTCCAACTCCCCATGGATCATGTGCCACATGTCCCCCTCCCAACTTCACCATTATTTCTTCTTTTCCTCTTAACACCTTCCTCCTTCTCCTTCTCCTCCTCCTCCTCCTTCTCCTCCTCCTCCTCCTCCTCCATCTTTCCTTCTGATAACCTACTAAATCCAGTGAGTGCTACCCACATGTGCATGGATGTGAGGCCATCCACTGAAGCATGAACAACTTACCAATATCCACACCTCGAAAGAATAATCATTCTGCTAGAGGAGAAAAGACATTCTATTTTTTATAACTCCCAGATCACAAAACAATTTAAAATAGTTCTTCATTCTCAAATTCTCAGAGATGAGTCCTCAGTTTGAGTAGCAGCCTCATATGCACTTTCAAGGAGATAGTTATCCAACATGCATCAGGTAATTCAATGTAAAATTTGAAATTTCTAAAACTACTAGAAGGAAACATAAATAAAAACACTTCAATATGTAATCAAACACACAGATTTGTTTAAAGGACTCAATAGAACATAAAACAATCCTAAGCAGTGAGAATTAGAACTTCATGAAATTGCAAAGCTTTTGTATAGCAAAGGAAATAATCACCAGGGTGGAAGAAGTCTAGAGAAGGGGAGAAAATCTTTGCCTGCTACACATATTATAGGAGCTAAATATCTAGGATCAACAAAGAACTACAGTAATTAAGAACAAAATCATGTAATCAATAAATAAAAATGAACATTTCTCAAAATAAGGAACAAAAATGATCAATAAATATGTGGAAAAAAAATTAGCATTCTTAGTCATCACAGAATTCAAATTCAAACTGCTTTGAGATTCCATTTCACCAATGTCAGAATGACCATGATGAAGAAAACAAACATCAATAAATGTTGATAAGGATGTAGAGAAAGAGGGACTCACACAGTGTTGATGGGACTATGAATTGCTGCAACCTCTATAGAAAGTGGTATGCAGGTTTTTAAAAAACTAAAAATAGAACTACCCCATGATTTGGCTATGACAATCCTGGGTATCTATGATATGCAAAGAATTCCAAGTCAACATAACACGCCTATATTTCTTACTGTATTATTCACAACAGTGAAGATGCTGAAACATTCTCGATTCTCGATGCTTATGAGCAGATAAATGAAGAAAATGTGCCATATATACACAATGGAGTTTCATTCAGCCAAAAAGAAGAGTAAAAATATATTTGAAAAAAAAGTCTGCAACTAGAGATCATCATATAAAGAGAACTAAACCAGGCTCAGACAAATATTACATATTTTACACTGTGATCATAACGGAGGGGAGGAGAGAGAGAGAGAGAGAGAGAGAGAGAGAGAGAGAGAGAGAGACAGTAAGAGGGGAGGTTTCGGTAAAGAAAACATCTAAAGCACAAGGAGAAGACTTGATGGACTGAGGGTGTGCTAATTCCTTTTCTCATTGCTGTAGCCAAATACTTGACTAGAAGCAATTCAAGAGAGGAAGGGTTTGTTCTGGCCTATATGTGGGGGGCCATTTATTCCATCTTGTTGGGGAACACTTGGCAGCAGGTGTACAGCAGGAGCCAAGGCTGACTTGTCACACCGCACCTACAGTCAGGAAGTAGAGAGTGACTGTGAAGACCATCTAGGCTATAAAACCTCAGTGGAGTCCTCTTTTCTCTCTTCTTCTAGTAAGGTTCCGCAGCTTTCCCAACAGCATCCCCAACTGGGAACCAAGTATTCAAATGCAAGAGTCTGTGGGGAGGTATTTCATATTTCAACCACACCAGAGGAGAAAACAAATAATGATTACTAAAGGTTGGGAAGGATGAAATGGAAAAGATACAGGAAGAGTGAGTGGATTGCCCAGTACAGGGATTATTAAAATATCTTTGTGAACCCTGTTAATAAGTAAAATTAATGTATGCTCATAAAACACAAAAAGATCAAAACACTAAAATTAAGATACATGGTCTCAGAAATTATTCCCAGACTGGTTCTTCCAGATAGCCCACTGAGCTATCTGTAAAATTTATTTAATGATCACACCATGCTCAATGCATGTATGATTATGTCACAAAGAAACCTTTTGCCTTGTATAATCAAAATATTCTAATAGTATTTGAAACAGCCAAAACATAATAAAATTGAAAATTTTTAAAATGAGAAAATAGAAGGTATTCAAGGGTTAAGGAAACACACTTTGAAAGTATCATTAAAATGTCTGCTTTGCCAGAGTTAATTGTCTTATTTTTCATAGGTATTGTGCCCATGGGAGTTTATTGATGTCCTATTTCAAGTGGATTTTAGAAACGGAGTAATTTGTTATATTTTTAGAAACTAGGTGAATTGAAGAATTGGGCCAGAACAGAATAAAACAAATGACTTACCAATGTGAAACCAAAATAAAGGGAAACAGAGAGGGACCTAGTAGCAAATTAAGATCTTCTTTCCCTGTTTCTTTTATAGTAAGAGTGCAATTCTGGTGCGTGTGTGTGTGTGTGTGTGTGTGTGTGTGTATGTGTGTGTGTGTCCTTCAGTAGGAACATTTGAAGATCTAAAAACTTAATATCCATTTATAGATTAAATATTGGTACTCTGAAGTCTTACTATGAAGTTGTTTTGGTGTATGCGGAAGTAGAACTGACATAAATAAGTTTAAAAATTAAAACATATTAGAAAAGGAAGCTTTTGGAAAGAGTTTAAGAATGAACTAATTCTTCTAATTTATGATTTTTGGCAAAGGTTTTAGTTAATTTTTAAATCTAAATTTGTTTTAACTGATAATATAAAAACATTATACATATTCATAGGCTCCCAAGTGATGTTTTGAAAGATTATGCATTGTGTACTATTCAAATCAAGTTAAACATGTTTATGTGTCCTAACAAGAATAAATGCAACTGAAATCTCTGGGCACTGTTTCAAAGGAAAAGTTTCACATTCCTGGGAAGGTTTATAAGAGGGTTATAGGTAGTTAAGACACCCATGAGTCTCCTATAGCTGTTAGGGAGTATGTCTATGCTTAGTGGCAGTGGAATATTCTACAGAGCATGCAACCATGCTGCTGACTACACAGGTTTCACCGATAAAATGGGGTATGTGGGCAGTTAGGCTCTGACTCCAGCTAAACTGGTTAATGACTAGTATCATTAAATGGGGTAGCAAGCTGAAAGACTCATAATCTCCTGCCATGCGCAGATTTTAATTAAATAATTATAATGCCCTTGTTGTAATTATTTATCAGTAACTGTGCTCCTGAGTATTTCCTCTTTCACCTTCATCTATTCTGTCAGCTCAGCTGAACAATGGAACATGCACTTGGCAAACACGGGCGATATGGATGATTCTTATTCACAGCAATAGAACAAGAAGAACTGGGACATCAAGACAGGACCCTAGGCTTCTCATTATGACTTTGTACCCTGAGAGGAGGTTTCCTCATCTGTGGTAAGATACGATGAGACCTGATACATACGGTTTATGTCCTATTGATCAGATCATACCTCTCTGAGAACTTTCATGAATATGATCAGAAGGTACAGATTCCAATTACTAAGTAAACATTATGACCATTAGGTCCCTCAAAGAATAACATTTAAAACAATCTTATTTTCAGGCCAGTGAGACTGTGCAGTGTATAAAGGCACATGCTGCCATGTCTGACAATCTGAGTTCAATTTCTGGGACTCATGTAGTGGAAGGACAGAACTGACTCCTGCAAGTTGTCCTCTGAATTCCCCAGGACCAGCTTTTCATGAGTGTGGGTGCACACACACACACACACACACACACAAGCACGTACACACACATATGTAATAAAAATCTAAAAACATGTCATTTTCTATTTTAGCTGTAAAATTTTGCCTAGCAAATAATGTAGATCTTAAATATTAATAATGAACTTTATAAGAGATGCAGAAAACAACAATAACTAGGCAATATAATTTTACTCACCTAAGATGATTCAGAGAAGGCTAAATTTGAGTAAAATACGGCATCAGTGAGGGAAAATGGAGTGCACCTTAGAAGACCACGAAAAAGAGAGTAAAAGCTCTAGAGATGCTTGGCTTTCCTTTAAATTACTAAGCACGTCTTGACTTTATTCATTTCTTCTGTAATTTTTAAACAAAGGAAAGGACTTTAATTGTAATATGTGAAAAATTGATTTTAGTTAAGGGAAGCCCTATGCTTCCCAACCCTGCTTCATTCTCGATGTATCATCCTACGATAAAGTCAGGGCACAGCAGTTTAAGTGAATTCCCAAAGAAGCTTTGCATCTGGTGTGGGTGTCTAGAAGGTGAAATTATCTCACAAGCTAAAATAACTTGAATTAACAAATTTGAAAAAATAAGTTAGATAAATATATTTGTGTATGGAAGTTCTTTAGCTTTGCATTAGAATGGTCGTCATTAAACCTGACTGT
>NW_008334566.1:685623-698899 GCF_000622305.1 Nannospalax galili | reverse complement strand
TTGTTTGTCATATGTTACAATTATGCCTTTCTTTTCTTTGAGGTACATAGATGTCCAAGTCTTCCAGCATCCCTTAGAATGATAGTTTCATTGTTGCATTGCCTTTGATCCTTGCCAAAATCAGTTTCCTGTATTTGTGCTTCTGCTCAACAGCTTTAGATGTCAACTTGACACACCTGGATAGAGGGAGCCTCAATTGGGGAATTTCCTCCATTGAACTGGTCTGTGGCCATGTCTGTGGGGCATTTTATGGATTGTTGAGTGATGTAGGAGGATACAGCTCACTGTTGGTGGTGCCAATCCTGGGCAGGTTGCTCTATATTGTATAAGAAAGCAGATTGAGCTTAGGTCAGGGGAGAAGCCAGTAAGCAGCATTCCTCCATGGCCTGTGCTCCAGCTCCTGCCTCCAGGTTTCTGCTTTGAATTCCTACCTAAGACTCCCTCAGTGATGAATTGTGACCCAGGACACATGAGCCAAATAAACCCTTTCCTCCCCAAGCTGATATTGGTCAGAGTGTTTTATCATGACAATTGAAGGCAAACTAGAACAGTGCTGGTCTATTTCTGGCCTTAATATTCTATTCCATCCACTCATCTAATTTCTCTTTCATAACACCACATTGTTTTGACTGAAGCTTTTTAGTAAGTCTTAAGTTTCAACTATGTCACCCTACGTTCTCCTTCCCTAGTGCACTCAGGCATAACTCAGAGTCTTATATGCTTCATATAAACTTCAGAATCTATTTTTCAGTAAACAAAAATAACTGTGGAATCCAACGTGAATCTTGCCAAATCTTCACATCAGGTTGCTAAAATTTGACACATCTACATCATTAAACCTTCCTATCAATGAATATAGAGTATTTCTTCATTTAATTAACTTTTTTCTTTAATCAAACTTTGTAGCTTTCTTCATATAAATTTTGTTGCATTAGATTTCTGTCTAAAGTTTAATTTTTAAGGTGATAGTATAAATGATATTGTGTTTTTAATTTCAAAATATATGTGTTCTTTACTTATATATTAGGAAAGCAACATTTTTTTCTTTTAAAAATATTTTATTTATTATTTTTATTTTATGTGTGTGAGTATGTATTTAAGTGCACCAGTGTTTTGCAATGCCTGTGGTGGTCAGAAGAGGGCACTGGATTCCCTTGAAACTGGAGTTACAGATGACTGTTAGATGCCATGTAGGTGCTGAGAACCAAACCAAGTCCTCTGTAAGAGCAAACAAAACAGTGTTCTTAACCACTGAGACATCTCTCCAGTCCCCCAATTTTTTTTGTATATTAACACTAATCTTTTTGTTAATACTTTCATTTTAATATTGACAAAAGGAGCTACTTTTGTAAGAATAGAAAATAGTATTCATACCCAGTGACATACGTGATACTGAACGTCACCAGTGGTGTCATACCAGGTAGACAGACTTTCCTAGCACATTTCTCCATCCTCCAGCTCCGACATTCTTTCCCTTTTCTGTGATTTTTCTCTAGGCCTCAGAAAGGGTGTTATAGATTAAAAATAATTTTAATACCTTGAAAAGGACTAGATGCCAGAAATATAGCTGAATACAGCATAGTCTAAGGGTTTCTTTTTTAAGACAGATGTTCCCTGTAGTCCCCACTAGCCTGATGTACTATGTAGACCAGGCTGACCTCAATCTCACAGAGATCTGCCTGCCTCTTCCTCCCAAGTGCTGGGATTAAAGGCATGCTCCAGTATGCCCAACATTTAAGAAATAATTTTAATTGCACATTTTTATAAAAAATTCTTTAAAGAACATCTACGCTCCCTCACCCAGCAGTAATCAGTTGCCAATAGTTCCTCTGCTAGGGTTGGGGCCTTCTGCCCATTTCTTCAGTTCTATGCTGGGTTTTTGTTTGATTGAGTCAGCATAGGTTTTGTGCATGCTGTCACCATTGTTGCAAATTCATATGTACAGGTTCCAAGAGGCCTGAAAACCTCTGTTTCCTTATGTTCAGGCAGCAGCCCTGGCTTTCCACCCCTTCTTCTGTAATGGTCCCTGAGCCATGGGTGGGTGAGGTTTAATATAGGAGTCTTATTCAGGCACACACACTCTGCAGTCTCTTGCTCTCTAAAACTTGGCCTGTTGTGGCCCTCTGTTTGTATCACACTCTGTTATATGAGGGATGTATTAGTATCCTCTATACCCTCAACGCCCCTGCTATGTTCTATGAGCCTTTTGTGTCAAGGTTCCACTGTAGATTTGTAACTTAGTGCTGGGCATTTCTCAGACATATATTCTCTTATGTGTGACCAGCTGTGGAACTCTGTAATAAGCTTTCATCTGCCAAAAGAAGCTACTTTGATAAGTGGTATATGGTATACTTGTCTGTAAATACAAGGAACCATATTTAGCATAGAGAAAAAAATCTTATTTGTATAAAGATATGACAGAGATAGGATTTTTTTTCTAGGATCTATGACCTCTCCAGCCATGTCTATTTGGATATATTTACAGTACCACCTAGGAGTACCCCCTCCCCATTGAGAGGACTTTAAGTCCAATTAGGTAGTTGTTGATTACCCTCTAGATAAAAGCGCCACTATTGCACCAATAGACATAGTTTGCTGTGCTACTTGTGGTTACTAGACTTATGGCTGCGTTGATTTCATTTCTCCCTTAGCAGCTTACATAGTATCCTCTAGAACTGAGAGTTGGTTTTCCAGGAGAAGACTTCCAGGTCAATTCCAACTCAGGTGCTACATGTCCTGTGTCTGAAGCCTGTCCTGTCTTCAGCAATAGGGACTTACCATCAAGTTCTGGAGGTAATCAAGGGGTGTGCTAATAGCCTGTGCTATTTTGGGAATCTCTTGGACTAGCCTGACCAAAAACTCAAAGGGACATTTTTCCTGTCTGGCATTGTGTTTCTTGTTATATAGCCTTTCAGTAAACACATGGATTCATGTTCAAATACTGCACAAAAGATCTGCAATTTTAATTTCCTGAAGTGTGAAATAGGTAATAGTCTTCTAGATCTTAGTGACTGCCTGTGTGATACAAACTAATTAAAACTGTTTAACAGTACTTTACTTATTAGCTTATTTCATGTCATTTGATAATAATTTCTTTTAAAAGTTGAAAAATGATAGGAAAAGAAAATAATTTTCCAAAGCAGATACTTATTGAAATTTAGTTAACATTTCAGTCCCTCTCCTGGCACGTCCATCTTCTAATTATGTTAAAGTTGGGATGTTTTTCTGAGTCTTGACTCAGGAGCCTCAGACTTTGAAAAAAGTATTCATTACTTTTTCCATCTCATATAGATCCCAAGTGTTTTGATGTTCTAAAAATGTTATAATTTTGATATCTACAGTTAATTTGAGTTAGCTAATATATGCTGTTACAACTTTCCTTCCTTAAACATGGAATCTGTTGAGCATCTACTATAGTCCTTTTCTCCTATGTATTCTGAAACAAATCTAAGTTAATTTTTTTTTTCTAGTTTCTGATGACTTCATCTCTTCTGGGCAATCTGGATGACTGGTGGGCTCAACAAAACATGTTTATTAAAAAAATATAGAGAGACTATATACATACGGAAATATTTTCTATAGCTAAATACCTAATAAACATTTAATTAAAGAAGCACTTATAGCTATATAAGGCAAATGTTTTTATTTGGAATGATTATGACATTATATGAAATAATTAAGCTCATACTTCATTATTTTTTAAATATTATTTACTATTTTTATTTTTTATGTGTATGAGTGTATTTACTGCATGTATGTGAGTGCACCTGTGTCGTGCAATGCCGCGGAAGTCAGAAGAGGGCTTTGAATTGCCCTGGAACTGGAGTTAAGGACGATTTGTCGCCGCCATGTGGGTCATTTATAAATATGTTTTTAAATGAGAATTTGTGCATTTAATGCAATATATCTTAATTATATTTAGACCCCCTCCCCATCTACACCCTCATATAGCCACCCTCAACCCCCAACTGCATTTAATGTATTCTGTCATATATGCTAAGGCCTATCCATTTAAACTTTTGAATCCAGACATCCTTTGGTGCAAATTCGTCCACTGGAATCTAGTTAGACTATAGTTACCCCCTTAAAGTAGATCAATTCTCCCTCACCTACCATTGATTAGCTGCCAATATTCCTCTGCTAAGGTTGGGGCCTGCTGCCCATTTATCCAGTTCTATGCTGGTTTTTTGTGTGATTGAGTTTGCATGGGTCCTGTGCAAGCTGTCACCATTGTTGCAAGCTCATATGTGCAAGCTCTCAGAAGCCTAGAAGACTGTTTCCTTATGTTCATGCACCATCTCTGGCTTTTCCAATCTTTCTGCATCCTCTTCTGCAATGGTTCCTGAGCAAGGGGTTGATGAGGTTTACTATAGTAGTTCTATCCAGGGAATCAGTCTCTTATTCTGTACACTTTGACCAGTTGTGGCCTTCTCTCTGCTTTGCAACTGATGTCCAATTTAGAAAGTTCTTTCTTGCACCTATATCTTGTAGGATAACTGTGTATGCTTCCTTCTAACAGTTTCAGCATTTCAGGCTTCACATTGAGGTTTTTGATCCATTTGGAGTTGACTTTTGTAAAGGGTCATAGGTATGGATCTAATTTCATTCTTCTGTACATGGAGATCCAACTTTGCCAGGACCATTTGTTGAAGATGCTATCTTTCATTCAGTGTGTGTTCTTGGCACTTTTGTCAAATGTCAGGAGACTGAAATTACATGTACTCATATTTGCATCTTCTACTCTGTTCTATTGATCTAAAAGTTTGTTTTGTGCTGGTTCTACACTGTTTTATGGCTATAGCTCTGTAATATAGTCTGAGATCTGATATGGTATCACCCCCACTCCCCACAGCATTGTTCTTTTTGTTCTGGATTGCTTTGGTTATCCAGGGTCTGTTGTGTTTCTATATGAATTTTAGGATGGATTTATCTATTTCTGTGAAGAACGTCATGGGGATTTTGAATACATTGCATTGAATCTGTAAATGTCTTTTGATAAGATGGTCGTTTTCACTATATTACTTCTACCAATCCAGGAGCACAGGAGGTCTTTCAGTCTCCTTGTGTTTTCCTCAATACCTTTCTTCAAAGATTTAAAGTTTTCACTGAATATGTCTTTAATGTCTTTGGTTAAGTCTATCCCTACATATTTATTCTTTTGGAGGCTATTGTGGATAGAAGTGTTTCCCTGAACTCTTTCTCTCTGACTGTTTATTATTTGTATATAGAAAAGTTACTGATTTTGTAGATTGATTTTATAACCTACCAGTTTATGAAAAGTGTTAATACTTTCTAGATGTTTTCTGGTGGAATTTTTGGTATCTCTTGTTTAGGCTTTATTCCATAGATGTGGGGATGGTTCAATATAGGTAAGTCAATAAATGTAATAAATCATATAAATGGGTTTCAAGACAAAAAATCACTTCATTGACCATTTCAATAGAAAAGACCACTTATGGGCTGGAGAGATGGCTCAGCAGTTAAGAGCATTGGCTGCACTTGCAGAGGACTCTGGTTTGATCCCCAGCACCTACATGGCAGCTAACACCACCATCTGTAACTTGAGTTCCAGGAGATCCAATGCCTTCTTCTGACCTCTGCAGGCATTGCATCACATGAGTGCACTTACACACATGCAGGAAATACACTTATACACAAAAAAATAGAAATAATATATCCTTTAAAAAAGAGAAAGACCATGTATAGTGAAGGAATTTGGGTACAAACACCTTAATGAATTCAACTCAGCGTGTATGGCAGAGTGCATAGTATTCAATGGGGGTTAGGGGGAGGCATGGGTTGGGGAGAGGGATCTGGATTTGAAGGGAAATGTATGAAATTAAAAAAGCCCAATTTAAAAAGAAAGGAAGGAAGGAAGGAAGGAAGGAAGGGAGAGAGGGAGAGAGAGAAAGAAAGAAAGAAAGAAAGAAAGAAAGAAAGGAAGAGAGAGAGAAAGAAAGAAAGAGAAAAGACCTTTGACAAAATCAAACATGCATTCATGATAAAATTTCTAGAGTGAATTGGGCTGGAGGGAACATGCCTCAATGTAATTAAGATTATATACAACAAACCTGCAACCAACATCATTCGAAATGAAGAAAAACTTGAAACATTCTGATTAAATCAGGAGCCAGACCAGGCTGCAGCTATCCCTACTACTTTTTTAATATAATGCTTCAAACTCTACCTAGAGCAGCAAGACAAGAGAATTATAGTAAAGGGATACTAATTGGAAATTAAGATGTCAAATTATCCTTATTTTCAGATGATATTATATATAAGAGATCCCCAAAATTCCACTAGAAAATTGTAGAAAACTATGTTGTTTTAATTTTTTAAATGTATTTATTGAAGAAAAAAGAGTATAGATGAATAAATCTTGGGGGGGGGGTCTAGGAAAGCTATATGGAAATGTGATGCGATGGAAACCCTATGAGAAATGCACATACAGTGTCTGAACATTAGTGCCCATGTATACCTGGGAGCTGCTTGTCAAGGAGCACAGTGCCATACAGAAGAGATCTCCTTTAGAGTAGTTGTTGAGGGTGATTAAAGAGATGCCAAAAATAACACAGGCTTTTGCAGAACCTCTTGGTTATCTCCCAGAACTAGTAGATAAGACCCTATTGCTGAAGATAGGCCATACCTCAGATACAGGACTCGAAGCAACGGAGCAGGAACTGACCTGGAAGCCTTCTAACGAAGGTTGGCTATCATAATGCTAGATGGTGATATGCAAACTTCCAAGGTAGAAAAACAATCAATGGTCCAACCCAGCCTTAAAGCCTAACAACCTTAATGACCTGCACAACAAACTACCTCTATTGGTGCAGCAGTGGCACTGCTATCTTCGGGTTGGAGTAATCAACAGCTATTTAATTGGACTTAATGGGAGTGAACTCATGGGTGGCACTGTAAACTTAGCCAAATACACATGGCTGGAGAGGACACAGATCCTAGAGAAAACCATTTCTCTTTTAAATCTCTAGACAAATGAAATGTCCCACTATATGCTAAATATCGATCCTTATATTCAGGGACAAGCATACCGTGTACCAGTCATCAAAGAAGCTTCTTTTTGCAACAGATGGAGGCTACTGCAGAATTTCACATCTGGTCAGACACAGAGAACATATGTCTGAAAGATGCCCAGTACTAGGTGACACATCTACAGTTGAAACTCTACAACTAAGGGACTCCTATGTGGAAGCTCTTCCACCCATGGCTCAGGGACCATTGCAAAGGAAGGGGTGGAAAGATTGTAAGAGCCAGGGCTGATTCATGAACACAGGGAAGCAGAGCCTTTTAGGCCACTGGAAGCTTGCACATGTAAACTTGCGGCAATGGTGGCATTGTGCACAGAACCAATGACAACAAGGGTCCAGAGGGGAGGAGAGATGGGTGGCAGACCCGCTCTAGACTGAAAGCTTTTGGAGGCTGGTAGCTGCTGGGTGGTTGAAGAGTATACCTTGCATCCATCTCTGGATGGACTCACTGGACTCTAGTGGACGAATTTGCACTGAAGGGTACATGAGTGCAAATGCTTGACTGGACAGAACTTACCATGTGTGACAGAGTGCATGGGATCTGGTCCGGGAAATGTAGGAGGCATGGATTGGGGAAAGGGACTAAATTTGATTAAGAACTGTTGTATGAAATTACAAAAGCTCAATAAAAATATTTTTTCAAAAAAGAGAAAAGAGTAATACACAGTGGAATTTTATGTTTCAAGTTACTGAACATTCAAAGTAAATTTACTATGGTTTGAATTAACTCATTTAAAATTCAGTCATCTTAGGACTGGGGTTGTTGACTTAGTGGTTGAGCACTTGTCTAGCATTTGCAAAACTTATTTTGGATTTCAAGCACTATAAAATTTAAACATATAAACAAGCAAAGTGATCTTATTTTTATTATTTTTTGCGTATTTAATAATTGTATGAACTCATGAATTTTTTAGGTATAATGTGTAGGTTTGATTCATATGTTGGGTAATGACCAATTGAAGAAACTGAACATATGAATCATCTCAATTTTTATCATATATTTTTAGATTATATTTACTACTATTAGAACTGGACAAAAACATATTTTTAATCTTTCCATACATTTCTCATTTCTTGGAGTGGAAACACTAAAAAAATTTTTTCTTCTACTTTACAAAGTATGTAAAGTACTTTGCTCAAGTATGTGTAGGAACTCCAGATTGTGTTTAGCTATTACTTACTGCTGACTGAACAAGATGCCCTCATTTTACCATCCTTATGCTCTCCCAGCCTGGGAGAATTATGATCTTAACTTCTGTGACATCGTTTCTGTTTGTGAATGTACAAATGATGAAATCATACACTATCTATCTTCTATGTCTGCCTTATTTCATTTAACATAATAATCTTCATCTCATTCATGCTGTCAAAAATGAAAAGATCTTACTTTGATGGCTGATTAGAATTGGATTGTATATATTTATCACTTTTTTATATATTCATCATTTGATGAATACATAGGCAGTTTCAACTTCTTTGCAATTATAAATAGTGGTGCTGTAATAACCATGAGACTATAAAATATCTATTTGGCTTAATGATTTCACAATTATATATTTACTAGTGATGTTGCAGCATATATGGTAGTTCTGTTCTTAATTTTAGAGAATCCATACTGTTTTGCTCAGTACCTATACTAATTTAATCTGTGAGGGTAATGGTTTTGCACATCCTCTCCAATTCACTTTGCTTTTCTGTGTTTTTTATGATAGTTATCGTAACTGGAGTTAAAGGTACCACATTGTTGTTTGTATTTTCATATCCCTGCGATTGATGATTCTGGCCATTTTGCATATGGTTGCTGGAGTGTCAGTATCTTCTTTTGAGAAATGTTTTTTAAAATCTGTATTTCATTTTTAGATTATTTGTTTTATTTTGCTATCATATTGAGTTGTTCATGCACTGTGCATATTAACACTTTGCCAGATGCTTCATAAATATTTTCTGCCACTATGTAGTTCATTCACTGTTTTAATTCTTACTATTGCTATACAAACGCTACTTGGCTTGCTATAATCCATTATAAACTCTTGTTTTGTGAGGAAAAAAATCTTCCTAGAAACACAATAGTAGAGGAAGGTTGCATTATGGCATTGTGCACTGTTTTCTTTAGGTTCGTCTGCATGTTAAAATGGTCTATGAAGATTAAGAAGTTAACTTTTGCAATAGCAGCAAATTCAATAAAAATGTAGTTGAAATCTAGGTAATGATATAGGAGCTAGTATAACTTTATTTTCATGAACAATAATTTAATACTATATATATCAAGGTAGGTCTGAATATTTTCAACAACTTGAAAATTTCCTACTGAAAAACACATTTAGTAGAGATTTTCAAATGTATGTTGCAGCACCATCTAGCAAATTCCTAGTGTATTAACATCACAAACATTTTTGGGGTTTTCTCTAGTAGCAAACATCATGTTTTGCAGAATATATTCAGCAATACAAAATTAAAGTTTTTTATGAAGCAGAGGAAAATGCTTCAAGGTAAGTAACAAGAAATATATTCTATATATGATTCTGTTCTGATTATTATATATCCCTGTGTATTAACAAAATCTGTATAGTTTTCTACCTAAACAAACTCCTTAAATAGCATTTTAACCTGTACCAATACTTGTTATTTCTAGTTGTTTATTTCATTTTTTATTGAGAAAATGAATTATAAACTTGTTTCTTATCTCTAGATACTGTGATAAAATGTGAAACATCATAAACTACCTTGATTTAATTATTAACTGTTAATTAATTAATTAATTTTTGGAGTTTTTAGATAGACCTTACTATATAGCTCAAGATGGCCTCAAATTCGTATGCCTTCTTCCCCTCCCTCCCAAGTGCTGGGATTAAAGGCATTTGCCACCATGCCTGGCAACTTCTTATTTTATAACACTATTTCTGATGGCAGGTCAGACAGCTTGTTAAATGGAAGAGAGGACTGTGTGTGGAAAAACGTGAGTTTGGAGATAAACCAACTCACTATTTTTATGACTCTAGGAAAATTATATAACTTCCCTGCTTCTTAGCTCCTGAGCCTCAATGTGTAGCAATGATAATAGCAACCATAATAGGGTTGTTAAGAAAAATCTGCTTTGTACCAACTATAATTCAATAAATAATTATTCATAATATATTTTTCAACAATTTATTTTTTCCTATTCAACAAGTAAATGTGGTGAGAAAGTAAACTAATTTTTTAAAAAATACTTGGTCAAAATTAACTTGGCTTATTTTGTCTGATTTCTGACAAAAGTTAATACATTTTGTTTTCCAATAGTCTAGCATAATCAATGATAAAAGTCATTTCTGCAACTTCAGAAAATAAGTTTCTATTTAGAAAAAGCAACTACCTTATTAACTGAATTTTTCATTTTTTTCAATTTGTCTAACAATTATATCTAAAACAAATCATATGAACAGGAAAAAAAAAGCTGAATTTCAACAGAACATGCTGAAAATACCCCAAAGAATTTAATGAATTTGAGTACCTTTATTCAGTTAAGGTACTTCGGCACAAAGAAAACGTACAAAAAAATAAAATAACCTCTTGAGTTTTAAAATTCAGAAGCAGTTCTTATTGTCTGGATTGCAAACTGATTTGAGGTTTGGGACATGGTTGGGTCACAAGCATCATAATGTCAGCCTGTCAACTATCACATTTCTCAAACAGAGCATCCGGTTACTGCGGACAGGGAATGGCCTGTTGGATCCTGACAGCTCTGTCACTGCCAGAAATCTTATAATAGCTAAAGGACTCAAACACTAACCTTTTCATTTAAGCACTGAAAAGACTGCCCGAGACCCAAAGCATGGGAAATACTAAAAGAGATTTATTTAGGGTCCAAGATATAGCTCTGATTTTATTATAGCTAAATATTTTAAACATCTTTCTGTAAAAAAAAATAAAGGATGTTTGCCTACATCAAGCAGATTGTGGACAAACACAAATCATTTTGAAAGTACGTGTGATGAAAACGCCACGCCAACTGTGTGCTATCTGCCTTGACATGGAAGTAAGGCCATTCTGATGGCAAAGGAAAGAAGGGATGTTTTTGTGACCTGACTATTTTAAAGAGGCAGAAAGAAATTAGCAGTAAAGGCTTTTCAGAAAAGGTTAGCCTCTTGGGAATAATTAAGTGGCCTCTGAGAACAGATAGTGGTATTTCAATACTTAAGCACCATGCTTTGTTGGGTTATGCCAGACATTACAAGTAATGTGTTGTTTAGTTGTACCCATGTACACCATTAAATGCATCACAGTGTAGCATGGATTCAGCAAGTCTTGGTCATAACATGCCAGCTGGAGAATGTCAAGGGGGCGGGGGAATCTGTTTTCAATTTCTGCTTAATGTTCTGGGGAAAATTATCTTAGCCACGTCCGTGAATCTCCTTACCTTCAAAGTGGTACAACTACTATCTGGGTTATAGGTGCTAAAGCAGAATTTTCAGTACTGTAATTTGTGCATTCTTTTCTTACTCTTCATTGGTGCATATACTTTTTAGTGTGTTTCTTTTACTCATAGTTAATTAACCTCAACACTATACTGACATTTGTGGGGTTTACTGGAGCAACAAAAGTGTCCTTGTAGGAAAGAACTGTACACACAGCATGAATGTGCTCCCCTGTTGTTTTTCTGCACATTTGTGGTTGCGAAAGCCTCATAGTGGTCTTTCACGAGAATTGCTGTCACCTATGAAAAAAAGTGCTGCACTTTTCCTTTCTGCCGTTAAAATAATTTTCATTTGCTTTGTTGTCCCAATCATTAAAATCAACCCAGAGGATTCCTGCATGTCTGTTGAGCATGTCTACTAAAAACTGCTCCATATTTAACTTGCTGCTAGATCATCCCATGGCTTGAGAATTCTTTTAATCTCTTTTCCATTTATAACTGTACTGTTTGACCTTTTTCAGCAAGGTGTCTTGTATATAAAATGTCAGAGAGAGGATTACAGACATGGGACAAAGATATAGTTTAATTAAAAAAGGTCCTGTGAGATTGAAAAAGGTTACTGGCCTAGATCACAAATATTTAATGCCAAATGACTATTTATGAGGCTAAGAGAAAAAAAATAAAAGAAAGAGAAAAGATTTACCGGTCATTTATAATTGACCAATGATTACATTTGCAATAATTAATTTTACTTTTGATTAAAATTCTTATTTGGTACTTATGAAAAATTAAAACATTTAAGCTATATATATTAAAAAATAAATATTAATTCATTTCACTTTATAAGTGAGACTATATAACTATCAACTTGGTTACTTTTAATGTCAAAGCCTGATAATTTAAAACATCTACTGATAGCTAAAAGTCACTTATCTGCAGCTATGTATAGATTGACTGAGTCCAATGTATCATGCAACAAGTGTTTACCCAGGTATCTATCATTCCACTCAATCTCACGTGTGTTTACCCATACAAATAAGCCAAAATAGTCAACAAGTGATTTTCTCACTGATTCAGCATGGACATCAGTTATTTAGAAAGGATGTCCAAATAATGAAAGATGACACTGCCATGGAATAATTATCTAAACAAAATTATGTGATCAGTAGATATAGATACACATACCAGCAGAAACATACACATGGGTACACACCTGCAGTATTTCACTTAAATTCTAAAACTAATTATTCCATAATACTGTCTAATTAAAAAATAGCACCAACCAATTTAAGGAAACCCTTCTCACACCAATTCTCTAAAATCTAAATTTTTCTGGCACTCAAAATCCTACCTGAGCATTAAAACAGTTTTGGGATACAGTCTCTGACCTTGAGATGATGATAGTTTCCTGAGACTCTTGCATTCTAGGTGGTATCCACTTTATGATGACTCCTCTGATGAAGTTTGCTTGTTAGACTTATGAAAACAACTTTGGTGATTATAGATGATTCCAAAATTAAAATTTCAAGTATGTAGATGAAAAATTCTGTAACTTAATATATCTATACTTAATGTATCTATACTTAGATATTTCAGTCATTCAAAAGTTTCAGTCATGGCAATACCAACCATTCCAGTCATAAGAATAAAAAAATAGTAGTTTCAATAAATCTGATCCGCTCAGTAATTAAATGAAATACCTCCATGAGGAATTCACTCAGGGTAAGCAGGATAAAAGAGTGATTTACATATTCATATTGAAACTGGATGGATAATTAATTTAATGGTTGACCACTATGCACCTGGCCCTATGTTAAATGGTAGGTAGAAATAGCAT
>NW_008334566.1:684525-685573 GCF_000622305.1 Nannospalax galili | reverse complement strand
ATATATATATATCCAGAATGTGAGGGAATGACATACATTTGTCCAGTAATTTTATAGTTACTAACCCAGACAACTGATATCAAATAAAAACAGTCTAGGAGCCTTTCTAAAAAATGTACCTTGTTGGGCTGGAGAGATGGCTCAGTGTAAGAGGTTATGAGCCCTGGCTGCTCTTGCAGAGGCTCTGGTTTTGGTTCCCAGCAACCTCATTGTGACTAACAACCACCTGTAACTTCAGTTCTAAGAGCTCTGATGCCCTCTTCTGACCTCCATAGGAATTGCTTGACATGGGTGCACTTAAATATGTGAGTACAGTGCCTAACGCACTCATACACTCAAAATAAATTAAAAGTAATAAAATATTTTTTAAATGTACCTTGTGAAGACAACAGTTGCTGTAGTTATGTTGCTCACCGATGTGATCAAATATCTGACAAGAAGTAACTTAAGGATTTTACTTGACTCCCATTTGAGGTTTAGTCCACCATAACATGGGTGTCACGGCAGCAGGAGCACAAGGTCACAATGCACCCAGAGTCAGAAAGCAGAGAGATGAATGCTGGTACTCATCATGGTCTTTCCTATTTAATAGGTGCAGTGGAATATAATCCCCACATTTAGGTTAGGTCTTTCAAATTCAGTTAACCCAGTCTAGAAACCCCTCACAGACATACCCAGAGGAAGAGGCTGGGGGCTGTCATCTTGACCATATTAACCATCACAGTAATTCATCTAGAGGAGCAGGGCAGGAAACAAAGGTTAGAGAGAACACAAGAATTAGTTCCTTAGCTGAGAAACACTGCCACGCCTAAGCCTTCAAGGGAAGCAACTTTGGTTGTCTGATGACTTCAGAATCCTAAATCTTCTGAAGAAAAGTAGCCTCTCTGCCTGGAAGAATGAAACCATCATAAGGAAAGTTAGAAGGGTCACTATACAGGAGATTTGATCCTTCTCCCAATTGTGTATGTATTAACTCATCTAAAATATCATAAAGTATTTAAAATATATAAAAATATAGGAGTATCATATATAGTATTTTTCTACATAG
>NW_008334566.1:672504-684335 GCF_000622305.1 Nannospalax galili | reverse complement strand
CTCTTCTCATGAAGTCTCTATCAAGGCATGAATCTGCCAGGCTGTCCACATAGGCTGGAGACACAAGGAAGTCTGGTGTTGGAAGGCATATTGGAGACAGAACTCCCCTTCAGAGGATCATGGTCTTTTCTCTTAAGGTCCCCAACTGATTAAATGGGGGCATACCCACATTATGAAGGGTAGTCTATTGCTCAAAGTCTACTAATTTAAATGTTAATCATATCTAACAAATACTTCTCAGCAACATGTTGACTAATATTTAAAAATACAACTAGGTACCTTAGCATAGCTAAATTGACAGTATGCTAATATTTAACTACACAGCTAGGTATCTTAACATATTGGAATTGTTATATATGGTTAACATTACAGTGAGCTGAAACTGGGAGATGTGGCAAAGTCCTACATCTACCTGAAAGATGGTCTAGAAGGGAATCAGTATTCATAGTTAAATTGAAATCTTGTTAAATTGAAAAGAAAAACATTAAATGTAATAATGAAGTGGGAAACATGTTCAGATCAAGAAATACAGTTAAATCCACAACTAGTCAGTTATTATGAAACTGGAAAACAAAACATATATTAAAAGTTTTCCAAAAGAAAATTAAATCTCCTACTAAAGAGAGACAATTGTGAATTTTTCTGAAGAGATGTGATGGTTTAAATGAAAATGTCCCCCATTGGCTCCAAGTATTTGGACATTTTGTCCCCAGATGATGACACTGTTTTGGGAGGTTTTAGGTGTGGCTATCCTGGAGGAAGCAAGTCACTGGGGGTGGGCTTAGAAAGTTTTTAGTCTTGCCAGATCTCCAGTTGCTCTCTTGCTTCCTGTGCCTGTGTGATGATGTGGGAGCTTAGCTTCTACTGCTCCTGTTTCAGCCACCTCCAGCCACCATGCCTCCCTGCTGTGACGGACTGTAATTCCCCTTGGAACTATAAGCTCAAATGAACTCTTCCTTCTATAAATTACTTGGGTCAGTGTTTCTATCACAACAGCAGAAAAATGACTGATATAGCAATTGGTACCAGAGAGTGGGCTGTTGACTGTAAAGAGCCTCACCATGTGGGGTTTTGAAGAAATGTGGAAAGCTTTGGAAGGTTGGTCTAGAAAAGTGGTTGACTGCTATAAGCAGAGCTTAACAGGCCATTCTAGTAGGAGCCTGGAAAAAAAATAGTGCTGAGAACAATGTAGTTCTAAAGGGAAATAAGGACTTAAGCAGCAATTGGGATATTTTGGTAAAGAGTCCTGGAATCGGCCCAGAGCCAAAAAGCTTGCCTGAGGCCAAGTTGAAAAACCATGGGCTAATTTCTCTGGTGGGAGAAATTTCAAGACAGCCTAATGTAGAAATGGTGGCGTGGCTATTAATGGTGAATATTATGCAGATCTACAGTGAAAGAGAGCAAATGGGGCAGAAAAAAATATAGTTTGGATTGAAAAGGAGCACCAGGAAGACAAACGTTTGAGCCCTGGCATGTGATGGAGAGGATCCCACTGATAAGGAGGTTAAAGTGATTAAGGAGAGACCTAGAGATTTAAACTTAAACAATGGAGAGAGTGCCTCCAGGGCAAGACCACAACCAGTTAAGCCTCCAATTTCTGAAAGGAAAATGCTGCAGGGGCCACTGAAGAAAAAAGCATCTAAAATGGATAAAGCAGGCAGAAGTCCATCCCAAACTTGCAGTCAAACTTGGCAGTGTGGCTCACCTGGTGTTGACTTTAAAGGCATGAAAGATGGAAGAGTAAGGGGTCATCAATTCTTCCTCTGAGGTTTCCGAGAGCTTAGGAGACCAGGCAGCATGAAGAAGGGATTTCCCTGCCTAGAGAAGGCCCTGCCTGATAGGCCATTGTGTGAAGTTGTGAAGGTGAAGGCTAGTTGGTAGTGGACACCCCCAAAAAGTTTGTGATGCCAGAGCTGTGAGGCATCTGCCCAGAAGACCTGCACACAGGGAGTGGTACCAGCACAAGCGAGAGATGTGTGTTGCATACAGCAAAGCTAGAGAGGCTGAACCATTGAAGCCCTTTGGAAGTAAAGTCCCAGAAGTTGGACATGGAGCTACTATATTTGGTGTTTTCCCTGCTGGTTTTCAGTCTTGTTTTGGTCCGGTATTTCCTTACTATGCCTCCATTCCTCCTTTTTTGAATGGTAATGTGTATTCGGTTCCACTGTCTGTTGGGAGTATGTAATTTGTCTTTTGATTTTATAGAGACTTACAGTTAACATCTTTACCTGAGTCCACTTTGGATTGTGGACTTTTGAATACCATTGAGACTGATAATGACTATGGGGACTTTTAAAGTTGTACTAAATGCATTTTGCATGAGCCTATGGAGGCCAGGGAGTGGAATGTGATGATTTGAATGAAAATACATTGTCCCCTCCAAGATGGAAGTGGTCCAACGTAGTCAACCTGCCACCAGGTTGCAGACTGGTCACCACGGGGAATAGTGCCATATCAGGGGCTCAGTATTGGTCTCTGCTGTTTTGCAGATCTGGCACTCAGCAGCAGCTGTAGCCAGGTGAGCCTTCGTGAGTGGGAGTCCATGCTGTCAAGCCCATGCATAACCCACATCTCTGCCACCATGGCTACTTTGTTCATGGGCCTATTAAGTAATGATAGGGATAGCTAAAGAAAGAAGCTGACAATCCAGAGAGTGGATCATCCATTCTACTTGATTATTGAACTTATATTCTGCTGAAGCCACCTTTTGATGAGCATTTATATGAGACACAAGTATGTTCACATCCTTTGCCAATTTGGAGAGATCTATCCACATACTTCTTCCCCAAATGTCTTTCTCACTAATTTCCCAATCATGCTCCTTCCAAGTCCCTGACCAACCAGCAAAACCATTGGCTACAGCCCATGCATCAGTATATAATCACACTTCTGGCCATTTTTCCTTCCAACCAAAATGCACGACCATGTGCACTGCCCAAAGTTCTGCCTACTGTGAAGACTTTCCTTCACCAGTGTCCTTCAAGGTTGTTCCAGAAATTGGCTGTAATGCTGCAGCTGTCCACCCCTGGGTGGTGCCTGCATAGCATGCAGAACCATCTGTAAATCAAGCCCTAATCTTCTCTTCCTTAGTTAATCCCATGAAGCCATAAGTGCATGCTTGAGAACAGGAGGCATCATAAGAGGAGTAGGAACCATAGGCATTTGGGCAACTTCTTCATGTAACTTGCTTGTGCCCTCTGGGCCTGCTTGGGTCTGATCACATATATACCACTTCCATTTGATAATGGATTGTTGCTGTGTACGTCCTACCATATGGCTTGGGGGATGTCAGAAAACACTCAGCTCATGATGGGCAGTTTTGGTTTCATGGTGACTTGGTGGCCATTGTCAAATGTTCAGTTTCCACTAAGGCCCAACAACAGGCTAAGAGCTGCCTCTTAAATGGAGAAGAGTTGTCTGCAGATGAAGGCAAAACCTTACTTCAAAATCCCAAAGGCCTCTGCTGTGATTTCTCTGGGCCTGCCAGAGACTCCAAACAGCATCTCTATCTGCTACTGATATCTCAAGCACCATTGGGTCTGCTAGATCATATGGCCCAAGAGGCAGAGCAGCTTGTACAGCAGCATGAACCTGTTGAAGGGCCTTTTCCTGTTCCAGGCCCCACTCAAATGTAGCTGCCTTTAGAGACACTTGACATATGGGTTGTAGTAACACACCCAGATGAGGAATGTGCTGCCTCCAGAATCCAAACAGGCTTATTAAATGTTGTGCTTCTTTCTTGATGGAGGGAGGGGCCAAGTACAACAACTTACTCTTCACCTTAGAAGGAATGTCTCTGCATGTTCCACACCACTGAACTAGAAATTTCACAGAGGTAGAAGGTCCTTGAATTTTGGTTGGATTTATTTCCCATCCTCTCATGTGCATATGTTTTACCAATAAGTCCAGACAGTTTGCTACCCCAAGCTCACTAGATCCAATCAGTATAACATCATCAATATAGTGGACCAGTGTGATATTTTGTGGAAGAATCAGGAGATCAAGATCCTTTCGAACCAAGTTATGGCACAATGCTGGTTACTTAATATACCCTTGAGGCAGGACAGTAAATGTATAGTTGGCCTTGCCAGCTGAAAGAAAATTGCTTCTGATGGTCCTTATGAACCAGTATTGAGAAGAAAGCATTTGCCAAATTGATAGCTGCATACCAGGTACCAGATGTATTAATCTGCTTAAGTAAGGAAACCACATCTGGTACAGCAGCTGCAATCAGAGTCACTACTTGATTAAGTTTTCGATAGTCAACTGCCATTCTCCGTGACCCCTCTGTCTTCTGCACAGGCCAAATAGGAGAGCTAAAAGGAGATGTGGTGGGAATCACCACCCCTGCATCTTCCAAATCCTTGATGGTAGCACTAATTTCTGCAGTCTCTCCAGGAATGCGATACTGTTTTTGTTCACTATTTTCCCTAGCAGAGGCAATTCCAGTTGTTTCCATTTGGCCTTTCCAACCATAATAGCTCTCACTCCATAGGTCAGGGAACCAATGTGGAGATTCTGCCAATGCCTAAGTATATCTATCCCAATTATACATTCTGGTACTGGGGAAATAACCACAGGATGAGTTTGGGGACCCACTGGACCCACTGTCAGTTGGACTTCAGCCAAAACTCCATTTATCACCTGACCTCTATAAGCCCCTACTTTAGGGCCACAATGCTTTTTAGGGTCTCCCAGAATCAGTGTCAACTCAGAACCATTATCCAATAGGCCGCAGAAAGTCTGATTATTTCCTTTCCCCCAATGTACACTTACTCTAGTAAAAGGCCGCAGGTCCCTCTGGGGAAGGATAGATGAAAGGCGAACAGCATAACTCCTTGGTACTGTGACAAGGTCCTTCCTCAAGGGCACTTGGCCTTCCCTTCATTCAAGGGGTTCTGGGTCTGCAAACTGTCTCAAGTCTGGAAATTCATTGACTGAACAGGATTCTCTGTGGCTATGATCCAATACTGACTTCCTGTCATTTGTCCTAGAGCTTTTCTGCTTATACAGATCAAATAAAAACTTAGCAGGCTTCTTATGTATTTGGCCCCTGGGAACACCATGATTGATTAGCCAGTACCACAGGTCCATTCAGGTCATGCCGTTATAAGTACTGTTTTGCCTTTGCCACCCATTAGAGTAAGTATGCGCACCTTGTCTTTGGTAATTCAATACTGCCACCTGACCCCTATTCTGAGGTCCAGTTATACCTATTATACTTACATTTAATTTATGCAATTGAGCAGCTTCATCTCCAGCTCTAAAATCTGGCATAAGGAAAAGAGCAAAAACAAAGCTCTTCAAACGTTCTGGTGTCTCTCTCAGTACTTTCCATCTTATAAAATCAGTAAAAGGCATGTCCTCTGGGCCCTCCCATTGTGGAGGATTTGGTGTTGCACTGCAAATCCACTTGAGCATGCCAATTTTCCTGAGCCTTACAATCCCTTCATCAACACTAAACCAAGGGATATCAGGTATCTCCAGGTCTCTGTCAGTGGGCCATCTTTTGATAAATACCTCAGCCAACCAATCAAATAAACTTTTAACACCTTTTTTAACTGCACAAGCTTCCTTATTAAACCTAGAATCCCCAGTTAGGGGCCCATGTCAATAAACTCAGCCTGATCCAATTTTATGTTCCTTCCCTCATTATCCTATACCCTTAAAATCCATTCCCAGATATATTCACAATAAATAACTGGGCCCCGAAGAAGAGACATCAGCCTTGTCTTGCTGAATTGCATTAGTTTCCTCAATGGGATTAGATTCCTCAGGCAAGGGTGGGGAGGGTGGGTCTGCTGAGAGTGGGGAGATTAATTCATCAGGTGAATCAAATTCCTAAGAGTCTGAGGATTCAAAATCCTCAGCCTCCTCAGGGTTCTCCCACACATCTCCATCCCACGTGTCAGGATTCTTATCTTTCTCTACCAATGCCCTCACCTTTACTGCTGACACTCTTCAAGGCTTGGAATTAAATTTGCATTGTAGGTCAGCCAAATGTATAATAAGGGCTCCAGCCTGATTTTCTGCAGCTTTAGCTCTCTGGCTGCTGGAGAGAAGATTCTCTTCCAGGGCACACTTGGAAAGTTTTAAACTGTTGATTCGAATCTGGAACTTGTCAATTTTATCATTAAGCTTGTTGTTCATCTTCATCACTTTATCCAGAGATGCTAGAAGTAACCAGCCAGCATCACTATTTTTCTTATTTTTCCACAAATTGTCAAATGTTTTATGTATAGAGTCACTAAATTTCTTGCTCTTCACAAGAGGTAAGTTAGAAGATTCAAATATGTCTATCTCCATAATTGTTTCAAATAGTCTACACCGTGGATTTTCACTGCTCTCCATGCTACCTGAAGACTCTGAGTTGGAGAGCCTGCTCCACATACCAAGAAGCCCATTAAAGAAATTCATCCTTTCAGTTCTGTTTCTCTAGAACCACTCCAGGTACCACAATCTGTATGAGTCAGGGTTCTCCAAAGAAACAGAATCAGTAGAATGAATATATGTATAAAGATTTATCATCTTAGCACACATGATAGAGTCTGAGTAGTCCAATAATGGCTGCCCCACACTGGAGAGGCTGAGAATCCATAGTCGCTCAGTCCACGAGGCTGGATGTCTCAGTAGTCCCAACCTGACACTGAAGGTTTGATGAATTCCAAAAGATTTGCTAGTCCTCAATCTACAGCAACAAGAGGAACTCACCAGTGAGAGAGAAGCAAGCAGGAAAAAGGCAAGAGTTCTCCTCTGCCATGGCCTTTTATATGGGCTGCCATCAGAAAGTAACATCCACATTTAGGGTGTGTCTTCCAGCTTCAGATGATCCAATTAAGAAGGTCTCTCTCATTTCAGTTAATACAGATCCATTCAAGTTGACACTCAGGATTAGCCATCACAAGACATATCAAACAACACAATTAAGGACAACCAAAGAATAGTCTTTCTGGAGACAGAATTAAGATGTAGGTAGCAGTTGTCCCTAAAGAAAATTTAAACATTTTGGAAAAAATAAACTAGGAATGTAAAGCAGGCATTTCTTATTGTTTAAGTGTTTTGAAAGTGTCTAAAATATTAGACAATTGTCAAAAAGAGGGGAAGAATTTGTTAAAATTTATCCTAATTTTTTTAAATGGCAGATATTGCTTATTGTTTGAACTTGCTATGTCAAGAATAGGTATTAAAAATAAAAAGCAACTGTTAAATATATTTAAAATAAAATTATTTTAAAACCAGTAAATTTTTGAAAGATAATCTGACTAATAAATGCAAATCTTCAGGATGGATTTGTCTTTTGTTTAACTTTGATTTATGAGAACATCTGCACATCAAAACTACAAGGAAAAGCTGTGGGATGGCAAAAGATATGCTGGGAAAATTAAGCAACTGAAAGCTCAAGTTACTGTGTTAACTTTAAGGCAGAAGGTACACCTTATAACTAGCCCTTCAGTCATCTTAAATACTCATGTTGATACTGGTAGAGAACTAGTCACTGAATTTAAACAACAAATATCCAGACTTTAGAAATTCTCCAGAAGTTGTCTTGGAGTTTTGTCCTGTTCCTAACAAAATTTATATTACTGGAAAGATTTACTCTTGAACAGTGTGATGTGCTTTGATGTAGTTTGTTACTTTAAGTTTCTTTTCCTTTGTTGGCCTTCAGCTTAAAGGGACTAGTATGTTTATCACTTAGTTTGGAAAGCTGAACATGTTATGTGTAACTAAAACTTAAAGGAAAAGACCTAATATAGGTTTCTTTCCCTTCCCTTCCCTTCCCTTCCCTTCCCTTCCCTTCCCTCCCCTCCCCTTCCCTACCCCCTTCCCTTCTCTCCCCTTCCCTCTCCTCTTCTACCTCCCCCCTTCTTTTCTTGACATAGAGAAAAAGTTCATATATTTGAGGTAATTTTTTTATTTATTTTGCTAGTATGCCAAGGGACCTCTGACTGCAATTCAGGTTACCTATCACTAGATGGCATAATGCTTTTTGGAAAGCTCAAACAACAGAATCCTAAGAAGCAAGTAGTTCAGAAGACATGTGACTAAATATAGAAAGATAACCATAAAATTAGATGGATGAATAAGTACATGGATAGATGGTAGATAGATAATTTATATGTCAAGGGAAAAAGCATGAATTCAATATGTAATTAAATTCAATATGTAGTGAAATGGAAAAGATATGAATTCAATATGTTAAACTATCACAATGATATTAAGATAGGCTAATCAAATGCTATTTTATTGGAGAGTGTAGGTTTTTGAATTTTTGCCACATTGTATGCATTATTTTAGATTAACCATGTGACAAATCAAGTATTCCATGTCCTATAAAGTGAAAAACTGAGCTGGGCGTGGTGGTGCACGCCTTTAATCCCAGCACTCAGGAGGCAGAGGCAGGTGGATCTCTATGAGTTCGAGGCCACTCTGGTCTACACAGTGAGTTCCAGGCCAGCTGGGGCCACAGGGAGGCCCTGTCTCAAAAAGACCAAAAAAAAAAAAAAAAAAAAAAATGAAGAACTGAGTTCCACAAAAAGGAATTAAACTTGTACAGGGATGTAATGAAATTTATGTTTTCTCTTAAAAGATGTTTCATTTATCTTTCTATAAATTCCTTTGATTGTTAGATATTACACATATTTGACATCACAGGCCAGATTGATTTTATGGTATGTGACTTCTAACAGCTGTTCATCTCTGAGTTGCCAAGAATCTGTTTAAAGTCTCTCTGAGATTATGGTGAGTGGTTTGGCAACTGCTGCTTCAAGAAAATGTATTTCTCAGGGACCAATGGAAGCTTTCCAGGATTCCCCTTCTCTCAGAAGTGGTGGCAACACTGCATTTCTGAGGCTTAATCCAGTCATCTAGGCTCTGCATGCGATTGTTTTTGGCTCTTCCATTTCTAACACAATGACTTTCATCGCATGTCAACCAAGGCAAGTCACACAATTCCAATAAATCTCTGTTTACAGTCAACAGAATTTTCTTCTCTGTTATGTGAGAATTAACAGAGGCTGTGTGAAAAGCATCTAATTCAGGGGCACAGATTGGCACACATTGGCAGAGCAATCCCACCAAACCTGATTAAGAGTAAAGAAGCTGATACTAATACTTTTACTGAGTTACTTAATAGAAGCTAAAAATTAGAAAAAAGCAACTATTGCTTAAGCTTTGTTTTTTAAGGAATTTCATACATGAGTACACTATACCTACATCATTTCCAATCTCCCTCTCCTCCCTCCAACTCCTCCCTTTTTCTCTTCCCTCCCACACCCCCTCGGATTCTTGACCACTTCTTGTATTCTTATTATTACACACAGGTGCAATAACATATATGTTGGAAAAACACTCATACTCATAAAATATAAAAGTAGATAAATTTTTAAAATTTTTTCATGCTATCACAGTTTAGTATATAAATGCTTTGGGGCTTCAATGAATCAAAGATAGGAGGTTGAGGATATTGACTAATTGGAGGTTTGAGATGCAAAGTTCTTTGGTGGCCATGGACTTGATAAGATCAGTTGACAAGAGTTGAATGACATTCCTTTGTGTATATATACCACACCTTCATTATCCATTTATCAGCTGATGGACATTTAAGTTGTTTCCAGTTTCTGACTATTATGAAAAGGATGACAAAGAACATGGATGTACAGGTATTCAAAGAACATGGATGTACAGGTATTTTTTGTAGTAGGATACAAAGTCTTGGTATAGGCCCAACAGTGGTATGTCTGGATCAAATAGTAGAGCAATTTCTAGCTTTTTGAGGAATCTCCACACTGATTTCCATATTGTCTGCACCAGTTTGCACTCATACCAGAAGTGGATAGAAGTTATCCTTTCTCCACATCTCATGAGCAATTGTTGTTGATTGTTTCCTGGAAACTTTCCATTCTGAGACGGGTAAGATGAAATCTCAAAGTGGTTTTAATTTGCATTTCCCTGATGACTAAAACCATTGAACATTTAAAAAAATATTTCTCAACATTTGTGCTTTGCCTTTAGAGAACTCACAGTGCAGCTCCTTGCACCACTATTAAAACAAGTTGTTTTCCTTTTGATGTTTAGTTTTTTGAGTTCTTTGTATAGTCTAGATACTAATCCTCTGGCAGAGCTATAGATGGTAAACTTTTTCTCCATTCTAAAGGTTGCCTCTTCACTTGAATGAAACTAGAAACAATCATCCTGAATAAGGTAACACAGGCTCAGAAAGACAAACCTCATATGCTCCCTCCCATAACTGAATGCTATTTTTGAAACCTTATATACATATTTTTCAAGTTGAAAATTCAGAGAAGTCAAGAAGCTAGTAAATGAGTCATGGGTAAGTGGGGGGAGGAGGTTTCTTCAGATGAGTGGTAGAATGCAATATATGAAGGAAGAAAGATGAATATTAGATTAGGAAGGGTTAAATGGTGTGGGGCAGGGCAGGAGAAGATGAAATGGGGAGAGGCAGGGCAGAGGAGATTTATAGGGAGGAATAAATAACACTAAAGGCCATTATGAAAGCCATACAGGAAATTACTACTATGAAAGCTTCTTAAACTATATATATATATAAATTATAAAAATAGATTAAAAGGAGTTGGTGCACACCTTTAATCCCAGCACTTGGGAGGTAGAGGCAGGCAGATCTCTGTGAATTACAGGGAGACCCTTTCTCAAAAGAAAAAAAGTACTTATCCTATAGCAGGGGGGCATTGCTTTTTCTAAACATCATAGGCTAATGGAAAAAACAAAAACAAAAAAACACTTCAATGCCAGAAATGGACTCCTTCTCTCTAGAAGCTCTTGACTAGGGGTTCTATAGCTCTTCAAACAATACTACCCATTGCTCCTGCTCTTGGTTACCCAACAGACCTGGATGGTAAGATCCTATTGCTGAAGACACTACCTACGTGAACTGTAGAACAAAGAGAGATCAAGCTGTTGCTGACTTCAGAGCCTCATCTCTGCTGACTAGTGTTCACCGTGCTAGAAGGTGATATTCAAGCTACCAGAAGGAAAAAAAAATACCATAATCATCATGCTTTCACAGCTGTGACTACTGTGAACTGCAATAACAACTGACATGGCAAGATATACCCACTAGCAAAATCTTGGCACAAATATTATGGAAATAACCAATCACTTTTTAATTGAATTTAAAGTCTGCCTCCTAGAATGGAACCCACACCTAACACTGATATCAGGCTTAGGAACCTGAGATTAGATAGGTCACAGGACACAAGGGAAAACCTAATATTAGTTTTCTACTAAATAGTTATAATATTTAACTGATTCTTAATGACTTATTGTTATATCCATAGATTAACGTTGTCTTAACTCTCACCAGAGAAGTTTCTAGACGTAGCAGATGGTGATTAACACAGAAACCCACAACTGGCCAATGTGCAGAGAACAAGAGATTATATGCAGTGTGCTTATCCCTGATTAGAATATCTATATCAAACTCCCCCGCCCCCCACTCCCAAGGCTCATGGATCATTGTGGAAGGGAGAGAGGAAATATTGAATGCTCACAAAGAAACAGAGTTTTCCAGATAGCTGGTCAGGTAGTTATATGAACTCACAGTAATGGTGACAGCATGCACAGTCTCATGAAAGCTCAAACCAGAAAAAAATTCCAGGATAGTCATGAGGAAGTGGGTAAGACGCTCCCACTCCACCTAAGGAAATTGTGGCAACCAATGGCTGCTGGGAAGGGGAGAGACCATCTCTTTTAAGGATGGTACTCTTTGTAGGTAAACCAGGCTTCAGTGGATGGACTATCATTGAAGGACATTTGGGGACACAAATTAGACTCCTATAAAATTTATATATATA
>NW_008334566.1:641214-672488 GCF_000622305.1 Nannospalax galili | reverse complement strand
GGGTGGGGGAAAGTAAAGGGAAGTGTAAATAAAGGAGGGGATTTAAATACCATAAAATTACATTATATGAAAGTTTCAAAAATTCAATAAAAGTGTATATTCAAAAGTAACATATAAGTGAAAATAAATGATCATTTGTCACAACTGGTAGGTATATAAAAGTTTGTCACATAAGATGAAGATGCTAAGTTATGCTTGAATTTCTAACAATGGGCAATATTTTAGTTTCATGGGCCATACTTATAGTAAGCATTTTATTCACATGCAATTCACATTTTACTGGGTATCCTATATTTTTATTTGCCAAATCTGGCAGCCCTAGGGATATGGCATAAAGAAAGGAATGATCACGGTACAGAAAACACAATGACAAACTCAGAATAGGCATAGTGAGCAAATTATGGGTGTGTTACTGAAGCAATATGGCATCTTTCACTGTTTAATTCATACTAATACAATACTTTTATTTTAATCATGGTCATAGCTCATACAATTAGCACTGAATAACAGTCTCACCAGTTTTGAGTAATGAAATTTATAAGCCTGACTGGTGTCAGCCTGGCTGTGTGACCACACTCTTCAGCTTCCAGTGTCTGTTGTTTGCTCTTACTGGGTGCCTCAGTGCCTTTCTGACCTCTACAGCATTCATGCGCACAGCTTTTCAAAGTACTATATAGGGGCTCTACTCTCTCTGCCCCCTAGTCAGGTATAGCTGAGACTTCCCTGACCACTGCAGTCCTCATTCCTTCCCTTGCTTACAGGTGATTCGCAATACTTCAAATTGGCAGGTACTAACTGAGTGGTGAAGAATGTTTGGGATAGCATGAATTTCCAATGTTGAAATGAATGCAGGGAGGCAGAGAAGGAGGAGTGTGAGGTACTAGTGGCTGATAAACAGCAAGGGATGACTAGTGTCTGGCATGAGCATCAAGCTAAAATAAATGAACATTGCAGTTAAGGAAGTTGTGGAGTCTTAGGAAATTGGAGTACCAGAGCTAGAAATTCAGAAGTGGGAAACTCTGAGAGCAAATTGTGATACATTAACAAAAGCAATCAGGAGCTCCTGAGAATTCTTAGCCATTTTCAAGTCAGAAAGTGCACATATAGGGACACGCATGGCACAAGAATTAGAAAACAAGACAAAAGTGGATGGTGCTGAGCTGGCACTTCCCACCATGGTCATCCTTGATGTAGCTGTGGAAGTGTTTAGGTCTGTCTCTTAGAGCATTGATCTTCTGAAAGGCTCAATGAAGCAAAAATATTTCTAAATTGGTTTTAGAAAATATTGCATAATGTGTTTTCAACTTTGAGGATTATTATGTTATTCCTTAACATATTAAAAATCTTTGAGTGTTTCTAAAGTGTTTCTTAAAAAGGCATTTGAATTGATTAATTCTTGCATTTATCAAATTTATTTGAGTGCTTGACTAATTTCTAAGTGTTACCTCTACTTGTCTCAAAAGCTTGTATGCTGCAAAACACAAGTTGGGGATATGTTTATGGATTGTGGGGCAGAATCTTATTGTGAGGATCACAATTTTACAGCTGTGAAGAAGACTGCCAGGAAGTATTTCAGAGGAAAATTCACTACACTTGAGAAAAAGTAAGGTGGCTTTTTTGGGTCTTTCTTATATTTTCTTTTGCTTTATTTTTATTTTGTGCGTATGGGTTTTTGTACAAATACAAAGACTTCAGAAGCCAGAAAGGGCTGAAAATTCCTTGGAAATGAAGTTAAGGATGGTTGTGAGCCACCATGTGAGTGCCGGAGACCAAACTCAGGTCCTCTGAAAGACTAAAAGTGCTCTTAACTGCTGTGCTGGTTCTTCAGCCTTGTCTCTCTCTCTCTTTTTAAAGATGATTTTTAAAATATTTTATTATTTTACAATTATTTTGTGTGTATGAGTGTATTTCCTGCATATGTATCAGTGCATCCACGTGTGCAATGCCTGTGGGAGGTCAGAAGAGAATGTCAGATTCCCCTGGAACTGGAGTTATCTACGGTTGTTAGCCACCATGTGGGTGCTGGGAATCAACTCAGGCACTCTGCAAGAGCAGCTGGGGCTCTTAACTGCTGACACATTTCTCCAGGCCCAAGATGAACTTTAAAAAAGAGCAAATTTAAGATCAAAGGTCAGATAACTCACTTAATGAAACCCCTGCATCCATACTTTCAGTCTAAAAATAATCACTTTTTAGTTCACATATATTTATTAAATATTCATAAACATAACATAATAAGTATATTATGCCCAGAGTCTCTTTAGATATCCATGACTCATCGTTGAAAAGATAAAGATTTTGTGTTGAGATATTATAATGGTTACTAAATAATTTCATTGTGTATTGTGTCTTGCAGTTCTATAGATGCTAGGAAACAATAAGCGCTATGGTGGTAATGCAGTGGAATGAGAAGGCTGGTGACAGCAAAGTGGATGAGACATATTCTCATTTATTGTAATGAAGTCAAGGCAAACCTCAGTGAGAAGGGCATTTGGACAAAGATTGAAGTAGGTAAGGATATGAACCATGTGAATACCTAGACTAGGAGTACACTGGGCAGAGGGTGTGGGCCAGCAGAAAGGGTACACCTAGGGAGCATCATGACTGAGAGTGAGATCAGGGTGGATCAGAGTGGGTGAAGGAAAGGGTAAAAAGACATACGGTCAGAAGAAATGAGAGCCTGCTCTATGGCATTTGTAATACTTTTGGTAATTGGAAAATAACTGAGGGTTCACAGTCAGGAGAAAAGAAACATTATGTATTTGATGGCTATTTTCACTCATAAACATCTGTAGGTTAAATGGTGCCTGGTCTTGCTCAGGTACTGACCTTAGGGACTAGTGATATCCTTAAGGTATGGAAGACTGGGGGAGGCCAATTTGATTTTTATTTGAGGATTCCAGCTGACCAATCCATTCCACCAAAGCATAGATTCCACAATATAGGAGGACCTTCTATCTTAATAGTATTTCAACAGAGACTTTGAAATAGAATTATGTAGGAATTTGGGTACAGAACTAGAGATTGAATGCTGTAGCCAAGATTTGTGGTGGGGGCTATGGGAGGGTGTCAGTGGGGACAGGGGTATAAAGATGACTAAGAGCATTTGAGCTGTTCTGTATGAAATACACAATTCAATAAAAAAGAAATGGAAACAAAAAATAAGGATGAAATGGGAAAAAATTAACCTATTATAATTTGCTTTGTATATATTTGTAGCTCATTGAAATAGAAGAGTTGCTACCTTCATTTACTCTTTAATAATGGTGATAAAATATAGTACAGAATGATATAAACTTTATCATATCATTTAAATAATTTTAAGTGTATTGTTCAGCGGCAGTAAGCACTTTCACATTATGGTTCAACTAACACTACTGTCTTCAGAATTTTTTCATCCTCCATACTGGAACTTCATACACATAAAGTGATGCACTTTATTTCCCTTATCCCTAGTCTTTGATGACTGCTATCTTACTTTATGACTATGAGTTTGGCTACTCTTGGTAAAACTTATAAATAGAATAATATTTATTCTTTTGAGTCTGGATTAGTTCACTTAGCATAATGTTTTTAAGGCCTGTTTACATTTTAGCAGGCACTTGATTCCTTTTTTAAGGTTTAGTAACATCCCTTCACTGGTTAGGGTTCTCCAGAGAAGCAAATTAACCTTCATAAAAATATTCCTCATAAGAAGTTGTCTTATATGATTATAGATACTGGGAATTACAAAATCTACACTTAGGGCCAGGATTTGAAATCTATGGGAGCCAATAGTAAGGCAGTTGCCATCCAAAGTCCAGCTCATGAAGCCAGGAAAAGGGTCATTGAATTCCTTGTGCTTTTAAGAAGCCAATCTTCATGTTTCATTCTGTCCTTTGACTAATTGGATTAGGCTCACCCACATCATTAAGGATAATCTGCTAACTTAAATTTCAACAGTTTAATGTTAATTCCATCTAAATCACCTTTCAAAGTGACACTTAAAGTTAATCAGTAAGAATATACCTCATTTAATTCTTCCAGTCTTCTATAGATAAGCATTTTGTATGCACACCCTTTCTGTATTAGGAATTAAGCTGCTACAAACAAAAGCACAATATCTGAATCTCTGCTTTCAAGCATTTTGTCAGACGAGAAAGGAGTTACTGAATCTCTTTTTAAAAATTCATTTATTGTTTTTATTTTACATGAATGAGTATATTGCCAGTATGTATGTAAGTGCACCTGTGTCATGAAATACCTGTGGAGGTAAGAAGAGGGTGTTGGATCCCCCTGGAACTTGAGTTACAGACAGTTGTTAGGCACCATGAGGCTCCTGGGTCCACTTCAAGAGCAGCCAGTGCTCTTAACCACTGAACCACCACTCCAGACCAGATTTACTGAATTTTAACGTCAATATTTTAAGGAACTGCCTTTCTGTTTTCTGTAGCAGCTGTATCATGTTTCAATTCCTGGTAATGGTAAAGAAAGCTTCCAATTTTCTGTATATGCTACCTGTCTTAGTTTATTTTCCTGTTGCTGTGAAGAAATACTGTGACAATAATCACTTAAAGAAGGGGTTTAATTTAGCTCATAGTTCCAGGTTACAGTCCATCATGATAGGAAAAATTAAGGCAACAGAAGTTTGAAGCAGCTAGTCATATTTTCTCCACAGTCAGGAGAGAGCAATATGCATGCATGGTGGAGCGCAGCTTGGTTTTCCAGCTTACACAGTTCAGGTCCGGCACACTATTATGACAGGTCTTGCAACATCTCTTAATGTTCAAGACAATCCTCCCTATGCGCGGCCAGAAGATTCTAGATTCTGTCAGGTTGACAACGGTAACCATCACACTAGCCAGCTCTTGCTGTTTTTTGTTTGTTTTCAAAATAGTCATTCTAGTGGGTGTGAAAAACTCTCTAAAGAAACACCACTGAGGTAGATCAATGGCCGGACTTAAAGATGAATAATGGAAAGGCCCAAGAAGTCATTATCTCACCATGATGCAAAAGAGATACCCTACATCTGTCACTCCCTCTAAGGCTCAGGGACCTTAGCGAAAGATTGGCAGAAAGATTGTAAGAGGGAGGAAAGGGATGGAGTGGGCCCCAGCTGCCTGGTGTGGCAGGCAGGCAGGCATGGAGAGAAAGATGGCCCCAGCATCTCACCCACTTGGACGCGAGACTGCTGGCCCAAGATACATGGCGAAAGCTGAGACTGTGGGCAGGCGGAAGCGATCTGGAATAGCTGGCAGCGCAGCGCAGAGTTGGGTGCTGGGTGTTCCTTTCTTTGTAAGTTCCTCCATTTGCCGCCTCCCTACCCAAGATATAAAATGAAAAATTCATGTTAAAAAAAAAAACCCTCTCTTGCAGTGGTTTTAGTTCAGTTTTCAGAATTCTCAGTTACGTCAGCCATCTTCCTTTGACACTCATTTATCACCTTCGGAGAAATGTTTATTCAAATATTTTGTTGATTTAAAAATCAAAGGTCCCTTTTTGATGAGTTGTAGTTGAATAATATTCTAGATATTAATCTCATTAATTTTATTAGCTGAGCCTTCTTTCTCCTATTCTGTGAGGTGCCCGTTTTGTTTTTGTTTTGCTGTATTTTTTGAGATGGGGTCTCCCCAGTTGGCCTGGAACCTGCTATGTAGATCACACTGGCCTCAGTCTCTCAGAGATCTACCTGTCCCTGCCTCCTTAGTGCTGGGATTAAAGGCAATGTGCCACTGCCCCTGACTCCTTTCTGCATTTAATGATACTCTTTGATACACAAAAGTTTCAAATTTTGATGGAGTCCAATTTATCTAGTTTTTCTAATGTCTAAGCTTTTGAAATCCTAGACAAAAAATGATTGTTAAAGCCAATTCATGAGCTTTTATAATATAGCTTCTTCTAAGAGATTTTCAGTTTTCAATTACATTTTGAAGCCTTTGATTCACCTTCAATTAAAAAATGTAATGTAGAGCTCCAATGTCATCATTTTGCATGTGATAACCAGTTTTCCCAGCGCTGTTGTTGAAAACACTTTCCTTTCCCAAAACTAGGTTTTAGGGATTAGAATATCAAGGAAAATAACCTGAAGTTAACTAAAATAGATTAATTTTTATTTATATTTTATATGTATAACTGTTTTGCATGCCTGTATGTAAATGTACCTGTCCATGTCACACAATGCCCCAAAGCCAGAAGAGGGAATCAGATCCCCTGGAACTGGAGTTACAGATGCTTGTTGGTTGCCATGTGTGTGCTAGAAATTGAACCTAGGTCCTCTGGAAGAGCAGCCAGTGCCCTTAACTGTTGAGCCATCTATCCAGCCTCAAAAGAGACTAATTTTTGACTAATAGAATGCACTTATTGATTATAACATGAAAACATATTTGTGACTACTTCACTAAGTCAGAAATAATTGTATATGCATAAATCGTGTTTGTATATGTGAAATACTAACAATTATATATATAATTTATTATAATGTCAATTGTATCCAGAATATTGTACACAAAATTCTAAGGATAATATTTATTTCATACTCAGATGAATAAGCTCATATTTTATCTTATAGTCTTCTGTTAATCTTTTCTATCAAATCCATTCTATTAACCTTTCAAGGTCAGTTATAATAGTTTTCTTGCTGTAACTGGTATATACTGAAACTCCTACTGTTACATAATTTACAAAAGTACATTAGTAGGTTGCACTCCCTCTTGAGGACAATTAATGAAGATGTTAAAGATCATTAGCTTAAGAGATAGATAATTCCTACAGGTAATAGAGGTACCACAGCTCTGTCTGTACTGATACTATCTAGCTCTAAAACTGTTAAAAGCCACTGGTCGACAATTGAAGTTGCTTCAGATATGAGAAGTAAGATTAAGTAAATTAACTCCTTAGATATTTATATATCTATCTCATTTAGGATACAGAGCTTCAGATAAATTTATTATCAGATTTTACTCCTCACAGACTCTGGTCTATGAATGCTCTCATAGCTTTATTTTTAAGGAGTAAAAATGAGTAGCCTGATTTTTTTAAAGTAGAATTCCATTATCATTAAGGAAATAAAAAGTGGATCACAAGCATATTTCTTCCTTTCTGAGCTTATTGGTCCTTTCGTCATGAAATGATGAGTGCATGAAAACCAAGAGAGGTTAGTAACAGTATTTTAGTTGCTTTCCTGTTGCTGTGATAAACACCATGACCAAAAGCAACCTGAGGAGGAGTGTATTTCAGTTTATACCTTAGAGTCCATCACCCAAGGAAGCCAGGGCAAGAACTCAAGGCAGGAACCTGGTAGCAAGAACTGCAAAAACCACAGAGGAACCCTGCTTACTGGCTTGTTTTCCCTGGCTTGCTCAGCTCTTTGTTTCATATAGAGCCCTGGCACATCTGCCTAGAAATGGCACCACCCACAGTGTGCTGGGCCCTCCTACCTCAATTAACAATTAAGAAAACACCCCACAGATGTGGCCACAGGCCAATCCTAACTGGAGTTTCCTCTTCTCCACTTCTCGGATGATTCTCATTTGTGTCAAGCTCATCAAACTAACTAGCACACTTGTTATGTTAGTTCTCTGTTTCTTGGTAGCTCATCTTGAGTTAGTCCAGTAGTATAAGTGTGTTAAATATGAATATGCCTCAAAAAGATTTTGGTTAGAGACTGAGCATGATATTGATTGAAAAATCTAGGCAAAAATAGGAGGAAAATGGAAGAAATTCTGAAGATTCATTCATTATTATGGTTTTTATTATTCATTATTTCTTCTTTTATCATTCTTTTGGTAATAGACTACTTCTTAGCCCACAGGTACTATCCAAAGAAATATTGGAGTTCTAGACTGAATTACAAAAGAAAACACATAAAATAACTTTTCCTTTTACAACAAGTTCATATTAACCAAATATAATATAGACAACGATGCAGGATATGGACCATGAACAGTGTAATTTTCATAAATTTTGTCTAATGAAATTCATTCTAAGTACATTTCTGTAAAAGTTATTAAAAAGAACTTTCACCTCTGCCTTCCAAGTTTCAGGGATCATTGCAGAAGAGGCAGAAAGATTATAAGAGCGAAGGGCTGGATCACCACAAGGAAACCGTCTTCCAGATAGCTGGTTAATAACTCATAAGAATTCACAGCAATAGTGAGAGCATGCACAAGTCCTATTTAAGCTCAAATCAGGTAAAATTCCAACCAAAGGAACTAACCCAACCAAAGGAACTTTTGACAATTGATGGCTGCTGGGAGGGAGTAAGACAGTATCTTATAGGGATGGGAATTTTGGGGGGCCCAGTGGATGACCCCACACTGAAGGCCATTTGGGGACAGATTCTACAGACTGTATTATATATTTGAGAGCATACTAAATTGGGCAGGGGCAATGGGAGGACGTATAGAGAGCAGAGGGTGTCTAAATACCATTATATTGTATTGTATAAAAATCACAAAAATTCAATAAAAAATAAAATAAAAGACTATTGAGTGTAATAAAGACCTTAAATTCAGTTATACATGTCTAAAATATCTCAACATATTTCTTTATTTCATTTTACCATTCAATCAAATTCAATAATGTATTCAGGCAGAGGCATTCTGAAAGCTATTTCATAACCTAACTAACATCCACGTGTCCATTGTAAATGACTACTCACATGTGCACTGTGTATTTTCATGTATAATATGCATCACAGAAGACTAACTGAAAAAGCAAGTGAATAAAGAAAATAATCCTAAGTGGGAAATCTAATATACATTCAAAATAAAGGGAGAAAACTGAATATGAGAAAAGTAACTATTATAGATCATGAGTTTACACTATTGCTATAAGATATGGAAAATATTTAGACTTATTTTAAAGGCTAACCAAGAGTGATGCATAATTATTTAAAGCTAAAAAATCTTAGTATAAGTGCTTACTCATTAATTTTCTGAAATTCATATTTAGATTTTATAAGGTTAACATATTGCCTATTTTATATTTTGATGCTGTTTATCATGAATCACACATTCTTGATGTGCAATTTGTCTCTGTAGAGAAGTATAGGATTTTCCCTGAAATTCCAAAATATAGGCTATGAAGAGTTCCCTCCTCCAGAGGGCAGTGCAGTACAAACTCAGAGGCTACAGCATGCACAAAAATCTTACATTCTTATTTAACTCTGATAAATAAGACGACATGGGAAAATGTCCAAGGTCTGCTAAAATCCTAGAACTCTTGGCTGCAAGATGACATTACCAGCCATTCAAGCAGTCTGAATGCATGTCAATCAAATCAATTTTCTTGATTAGAGGTATTTTAAAACATAAACACTAAAACAATCCTTGGCTAGTCGGACATAGCAGCGCTAGAATTTGTTTAAAAATATAATTAACAAAATGACTCTGTAACTGCAAATCTTTGCTTCAGTTGGTATGAATTTCTTAAAAAAGAAATATTCCATTATGTTCTCCCACATGACGGAAGGTTAACAAGAGATTTTATTTATATTTTCTTTGCATATAGCTCTTAAAAAACCCTTTCAAAGCTAGAAGTTATGTTTACATATAACAAATTATAAAAGCAAATGTGTTGATATGATAGTTTTGGGATAATTTCTAAATTCGTTGCACTTCACTAATGTTGAGCAATTTACCAATGTCAAGAGATATTTAAAACTCAAACTGGGTGGGCCAGGTCAGGACATTTACCAGCATTTCATATCATACTAAAGTACTAAGATACTTGCAAGATATTTTCTGTACTTTATTCCACTAATCACTGCAACAGTCTTAGGATTACTATTACCACTTCTCTATTTTATAGGCAAGAGAATGGAGTCAGAAGACATGACACCATCTTCATGTTTCATAGCTATTTGGTAGGATAATCAGAAGCAAAACATATCTTCATAATACCAAGATTTTAATGATCAGGTTAATCCATCTCCTAATTTTGCAGTGCATGATATAGTTGTATGATCACTATTACACTATAGCTAGTTGTGATGAGTCCAGTTGTATGAACTTTAATGAAGATATGGAGGTAACTGATTTACTTATACTGTACAAGCTCATGTGGAGATAGGTATGTGTTTAACAGTGGCTCTCAGTCACTGATTCAGGTCACTATATCCTAAGACCCCTTTTAGAAAGGCAATTTCTTGTGATGCAAATCTGAACTACTGATTTAGAAACTGGGAGCGAGGACTGCTTGCCTGTTTGTGGCTTAACAAGCACTCAGATGATTTTTATATACAGTAAGTTCAGATATCACTGATGAGGTCAGGCGTCAGCATGCACAGACATTAACAGCAAATCCAGCACTTTTATTTACGAGACAGTTAACAAGTGTGTGTGTGTGTGTGTGTGTGTGTGTGTGTGTGTGTGTGTACGTGTGGTGTATGTGTGTATTTATGGGCACTCGCAGGCTATGGTGCTGGTGTGGAGATCAGAACACAACTTTGTCGAGTAAGTTTCCTCTCCTTCCACTCTGTGGGTTTCAGAAATCAAACTCATGTCATAAGGCTTGGCATCTAAGGACTACTGTACATGCTGAGCCATCTAGCTAACCCTACCTCTTTCTTTTCCTTTTTGAGACAGGGCCTCTCACTGGCCTAGAGCTTGTTAAGTAGGTTAGGCCAGCTATCCAGTGAGCCAAACTCAGGGACCTGCCCATATCTATCTCCTCAGGACTGGGATTATAAACACATGAATGTCTTTTTAAACTTGAGTTTGGGAGTCAAGCTCAGGTCTTCATGCTTGCAAGGCAGGTACTTTAGTAACTAAACTATCTCCCCAGCACTGAGAAAGCATCTTAATATCTTGGCACTTCAGTTTCTTTATTTGTAAAATGGAGTTAATGATAGTCAGCACATGTACTTATTGTAAATATATTAGGTGGATAATACAAAGAATAATTGTTCTCATAGAAAGGTCTCTGTAAATGTTAGCTATGCTTTATCTTGAAAAGTAAAACTCCTCAGTGTCTTAATTCCTTCTACTCATTGTATTTTTCACGTACCAAATCAGATGATTAATCCATGTTTGTAGTCAAGAATGTGACTGTGACCATTTCTAAGCCATTATGTATCTTTGTCTGTTCCCCGCATCTAGGGAGGCTAGCTCAACATGCTGCATGTGGCCAGTTGGAATCATGCAACAGGAGTGTCCAGCCTTTTCCACCCCTAATCACCAGGCAAACAGAAATGGTGGCTCCCCTACTTGCTTTTAGATAATTTCCTTTCGGTTGTTCCAGCCTTTCTTACTGTCCTCAGGAATTCTCACCATTTGGCCAATGAATGTCTTCGTGCCCTGTCAGTACGTGTAAGGTGCTCAGCAGTCAATTTCCACATCTAAAAAGTTTCTTGTTAGCTGTTAGCTCCATCTCAATTGGAATAGCTGCAAAACCAGGTTTGAGGTCTGGTGAGACAGACTCATTCACATGCAAAGTGGACAGTTCATCCAACAATGTAGAAATCAAGCTTGGTTGTTGTTTTTATCCAAAAAGCTATGACAGTCTTATAAACTAAACAGAACTAAACTTGTAAGCTTGACATCTATGGTGAACCTAATTTGAAAACCCTCCATTTTAGGACTCCATTTTCACAGTAACCCCTGAGTAGGCTGCAAAAACTCCCTAGGTCACTTCTGTTTTCACAAGCCTAATTTCTGATGGGCTTCAGCAATGTGCAATGATATAGAGAACCATAGTGAAAAAATTCTACTGAAGGGCTTTGAATTTGAATCCAACACAGCTCTATAACAGACAAATATGCAATAAACAGAGGTGATAGAAAAGGCAAGCATTAAATAACGCAAAAGGATTATCATTAATCAAACTCAGAATTTCAGAAACTTAAACACAAACAACTGGCTTCTTTGACATATATGTCATTAAATTTAAAGGGAAGGATGGGCTGGGGTAGAGCTTGTGTATAGACAACATGCATGAGGCCCTGGGCTCAGTGTCCAGCACCACAGTCCAATCACTCACTCACGACTCACTCACGACTCACTCACTCAATCAATCAGGCAGGCATATGCATATCATGAAATATTATTCAGCGAGGGAAAGAGGAAATCTTGTCATATGTCATAACGTGGCTGAATTTCTAGGACATTATTCCAACTGAATTAAACTCATCACAAAAAAATAAATACTACATGCTTCTGTTTTATATTAAGTATCTGAGAGAGTCAAACACAGGAAAGATAGTAGAGTGGTACTTCTAAGGGGCTAGGAGGAAGGAAGGGAAATTTTAGGTTGCCATCCAATAGGTAAGAAGTTTCAATTATATAAGGTGAAATGTTCTAGAATCTTATGAACAACCTGCTCTCTATAGTTTAAGTTGCTATTTTACTTAAAATTTGTTTCAAAAGATGGTTTTACCATGTTTTTTAAATTTTTTTAAGTATTTTGTTAATGATTTTTATTTTATTTTATCTGTATGAGTGTATTGTCTTCATGTGTGGAAGTGTACCTGTGTCCTGAAATGCTGGTGGAGGTCAGAAGAGCACTGGGTTCCCCTGGAACTAGAGTAATGAACCATTGTTAGTCACCACGTGGGTGCTGAGAACTGAACCTGGGTCCTCTGCAAAAGTAACCAGTGCTCTTAACTGTTGAGCCATCTCTCAGCCCCCTACCATGTTATTTTAAAAAAGACATTTTAAGAGTCACATAAGGCGAATGCAGTTATTAAACTTTTCTAGAATTTTTATTAAAATCAACCAGCTGTCACAAGATAATTTTTTATAACAGAGGAAAATTTATAAAGAGTTATTATATAATAAATCTTACCAACTTTGGTTGATTGTGAGAATGCTATTGTTATATTTTTAAAGTTTAAAATTTATTGATTTGCTAGTTTTATGGTTATGCATGTATGACTGTATGCATGTGAAAATCTGTGTGCAGCACATGCCTGTGGGTGGCCATGGAGGTCAGAAAATGGTTCAGCAGAAACTGGAGTTATGGATGTCTGTGAGTCACCATGTGTGTACTGGGAACGGAGCAAGTGTCCTTTGCAAGAGCAGTAAGCCATCTCACCAGCTGAACTACCTCTTTAGCCCTGCTGTTATATTTAAGTAAGCAAACAAAAACCAAACAAAAATATGAAAACACCCCTTTGTTAGGAGCTGGGGAAATGGTTTGCCAGTAAAGTTGCTTGACATCAAGGCTAACTACTTGAGTTTGATCTCTGGAACCCACATGATGAAAAGAGAGAATGGAATCTTAAAATTGTCCTCTGACCTCTGCACACAGGCCTAGACATAGAGTGACCTCCATAAATAAATAAAAAGGTAATAACATTTTCTAAAAGTCTACTTGTTAAAGATTTATAGTAAAGTACTTATGACCTAAAAAGGATTTGCAAACTCTTTTTGTTAGATATTTGTAGTGAAGTATCTCTTGGTGAAATAACAAAATAGTGATATATGATTTAAAATGTACCATGTCAAACAGTAAAATAATAATAAGAAACTAAAGATGGGCAAAAGAGAAGAAATACAAGTGCTGGTTATGTCTGTATTGAGTGATAGCAACATACATTTTTATAATTCTGGCTAATTCTGAATGTTTAAAAATTTTCATAATAAAACATTAAAACAATTTTTCATTATTTATATACTGATTTATTTGTGGGGGATGGCATGCCATAGCACATGTAGAGGTCAAAGGACAGTATATAGAAGTCAGTTCTCCCTTTTCACTCTGTGGGTTCCAGGAAGCGAACTCAGTTTGTAAGGCTTGGGGGCAGGTGTTTTGACCCTCCGAGCCATCTTGCTGACCCTAAAATATTTTTCACAAGCTTCTGTTTCATACAATTAAAAAATGAGCCATGAAGATTATTTCAAACTATTAAAGTGTTTGGAGTGTCATAATATGTTATTCCTATGTCTGAAGAATTCATATAATGTGAAGGGGCAGATAATTTAAATTCTAAAGTATACTTACCTTACTCATAAGGTGCTGGGAGTGACTTTATCACGTGGTTTTGGTGATAACAAATTAATGATTTGTTTCCGTAGCCACACAGTTTGAGACTTGTGATAAGAATGACGGTTGAGTCCAAAGTTAGAAACCACTATTGCCATAGGCAACCTGTAAAGCCATCTGCTTGGGCCCCAAGCTGTTTACCTGGCTGTTGATACTGCTGTCAGAAAAGCATTTGTCTATTCCCACCCTGGCATGAGGGTCACCATTATGCACCTGCTGTCAGTGACCCCAGGGTTATTTGTCTTCTGCAGATAATCTTTTTTTAGCTCCTATTGGCTTGGGTCTTGGAAAATTCAGCTGTCCACCAGTCAGCCAGGCCTTCTGGGAGGCATTTCCTTTCCTGTATCCCAAGTCCAACTCTCCTATTTGCCAATTCAGAACTGAGAATAAAATTGTTGATTTTCATGTTATTCATAAATGATCTAGCAAGGCTGTATACTGTGTTAACTGATGTGTATCAGCATTTTCCCTCCATCAACTTGACTCCAAGGGGCTAAAATTGACTACAGTTTGATGAGAGCAAGGTTTTATTATTGTTGTTAGAGTTCAAGTTTGCTTGTTTGAGGGTGTAATGAATGCTGATTTTTATTGTACAAAATAATGTTGCATTAAATTTAATTCTATGGTTTACTGCATCTTATCAAAATAAGTGTACTGGGTTTGCCTTTTGGCTTATTTAATTCAGTGTAACTGCACTGAGCTCTTCATGCTAAATTTGGTACTAGGAATATGGGAATGTAAAGATCAGTATGACTTCCACTCTCTCGAGAGGCTTGTAATTAATCTTTATGTTAGGCTGATGGTGGGAATGTGGTAGGCAACCATACAAACAAATAACTATAGTGGAGTGTATGTACGTCCTAGAAAAGTCAGAGCATATAAATAAATAACACTTAGAAGTATAGTATCATGAACTTTACTAGCTAATGAGGAAGGGGCAAAGAGCAAATGTCCCACTGTTTCAGAAGGCTTTTGTTGTTCTCATAAGCACATTTGAAGACTAAGTGCCAGTTGTGTTGTACAGATCATATGTGACAATTTCAGTTTAATTATGTTAAACTTTCACAATAAAAGGATCAATTCCTTATAGGTATTAGCCATGTTTGAAGTTGTTTCTGCCTAGTGGCTACTCGATTGGATAGCAAAGGGCATCTCTATTACTATAAAAGGTTCTACTAGACAGAGCTAAGTTCCACTGCCAGCATCTGTAACAATCCTATAGACATTAATACACACCAAGAAAACTTAACTATAATACTGTATATTTTATATAGCTGTTAATTCTTACTCAAAAAATATGGGAGGGGGCTAGAAATTCTGCATAGCTGATAAACTCCTGGATGAAACTAAAACTCCTCATGAACTTTGAGCAGAACAGATTTGTGTCCCCAGGAGCCTGGTTCTACTGAGGGGAGGGGCCTGTTGCAGAGAGAGAGTTAGCAGAGGAGGGAGGAGCTGTGGGCTAAAGCTAAGGGTGACTGTGGGAGGGGCATGGAAGCAACCTAGACCTGGAAGTCAGGCTGCTGAGCCACAGAGCAGAAAGGGGCTCAAGGGTGTTCACCTTGGTATGGATTGCTGGGTGTTTGCCTTTGTAAGTTACTCTATTCCCCTTCCCCAGGACATAAACTACGAAAATTCAAATAAAGATGTGCTATGTGGTTTGTCTACCTGCACCAAGAGTAAAGGACCCTAAGAGAACTCAGACAACAAGGTCTGTACTATTTTATTCACACTAAAGATAAAGTACTATGTTAAAAGGATCCCCTTTCCTATTCTTGCTTAGAAGGAGTAATTCTTCTTTTTGTCATATTCAAGTATTTTCTGCCCCCCTCTCCACCTTTACCTTACGATACCCATCAACTTTTATGTCTTCTGTTATTATATTTCTTATCAAATTATTGTGAATCTCATGCAATACATTTTGATTGAATTTAGATCCTCTCCTCAATCTGCACCCTCCTTATTGCTTTCCATCCAATGAAATGTAAATATATAATATATATACACACACACATATGTATACACACACACATATATATGTTTGTATATATGCCTATAGAGTCAGGTTTCTGTCCCCAAATGTCTTTTGGTGTGGGTTCATCCACTGGAGCCCACTACAACTATTATCCTTCAAGGAGGCTGATTCTTCCCCTTCCAGCAACCATTAGTTGATAATAATTACTCAGGTAGGATTGTGGTTTCTTACCCGCTTCCCCACATCTATGTTGTGATTGTTTTGTCTGATTTGAGCTTACTTAGGACTTGTGCATACTGACACCATTGCTGTGAGTTCATATGAGTGACTGCCCAGCTGTCTGGAAAAATAATTATTTCCTTGTGGTAATCCAGCACCTCTGGCTGTTACAATAATTCTACCCCCTCTTCCACACTGATTCCTGAGATTTGAAAGACAGAAGTTTGATATAGGTTTTCTATTCAGGAATAAGCACTCTGCAGCCTCTTATTCTCTACATATTGGCCTGTTCTGGTTCTCTGTGTTAATTGCCATCTGCTTCAGAAGGAAGCTTTTCTGCTGAGAGTTAACAAATGCATTAATATATGAATTAATAATATGTCTTTAGGAATCAGTTTAATACTACATCTATCTATTTAGCAGAATAATAGCACTGGGCTCTCTCCTATGGCCTATGGCTATCTAACCTCAGGTTCCTAGGTCTGATATTAATGTCAGTTATAGCTACCATCTTATGAAGTGGACTTAAAATCCAATTAGAAAGTAGATTGTTACTCCCATAATATTCATACCATTGTTACGCCAGTGGGCATATTCTACCATGATAGTTGCTGTTGTAGGACATAAGATCCATATCTGGGTAAGGCTGTGAATTAATTTTCTCCTCAGGCAGCATGCATAACACCTTCCAGCACTACAAAAGCTAACCAGTAGAGCTGAGATTTTGAAGTCAGTACTAGTCTGATTTATCTTTATTTGTTCTACAGCTCATGTATGTAGTATCTTCAATAATAGGGTCTTACCATGAAGTTCTGGTGGGTAACCAAGATCAGGGGCAATGGTCAATATTGTTTGAGGGTCTATGGGAACCCTGGTCCATAACTTCAGAAGAGGGAATTCATTCCTGACTTTGGACTTTTGCTTTTTAGCCTATGGCATCTACTAGGAACAATGTTCTCCATTATAAGGTAACTCCTTTAAATCTCTCTCTCTCTCTCTCTCTCTCTCTCTCTCTTCCAAATGATTTTTTCTAAAGCTCATTAGTGTTAGTAATCCCTCTGCCTATTCCCATCTCATTTAACCCTTCCTACTCTATTAGTCCTTTTTCACGCTTTCTGTCAGTGCATTGTACCTCCCCTACCAGGAGGCCCCCTCCACCATGGCTCTTTATTAGTTTCCTGACTGCTCTGGATTTTCCAAATGAACATGCGTAATAAAATTTCAAAGTTAGCATCCAACCATGAGAGAAGAGATGCAATGCTTGTCTTTCTTGCTCTGGGTTACCTCACTCAGGATGATTGTTTCCAGTTCCGTTCATTTACCTGTGAATTTCTCAATTCCATTTTTTAAGAGATGAATAATATTTCATTGTGTATATGCATCATACCTTCAATATTCATTAATAAGTTGATGGACATCTAGGTTGTTTCCAAATCTTACCTATTATGAAAAGGTCAGCAAAGAACACAGATGAACAAGTATGCCTGTAGTAAGGTATAGATACTTTGGGGTGTATGCCCAAGAGTGGTGTGGCTGGATCAAATGGTAGGTTAATTTCTAGCTTCTTGGGAATCTCCACACTGATTCCCATAGTGGCTGCACCAGTTTGCCTTGCCACTAGCAGAAGATAATTTTTTCCCCTTTTCTACACTTTCACCAGCATTTGTCGCTGTTTGTTTTTTGGATCTTAACCATCCTGAGAGGGGTAAGGTGAAACTTTAAAGGAGTTTTAACCTGCATTTGCCTGATGACTATAGATGTTAAATATTATTTTCAGTATTTCTCACCTATTTCTTTTTCACCTTTAGAGAACTTCCTACTCAGTTCCTTGATCCATTTTTTAATTGGATTTTTTGATATTTAGTTTTTTTCAGTTCTTTATATAGTCTAAATACTAAATTTCTGTCAGAGGTATAGCTGTTAAAATTTTTTCCCATTCTGAAAGTTACCTCTTCACTTGAGTGATGGTGTCCAGTACAGAAATGGTTTAGTTTAATGAGGTCTCATTTGTCAAGTTTTGGACCTAATGCTTGTGCATTAGGAATTCTGTTCAGAAGGTCTTCTCCTGTCCCTATGAGTTCTGTTGTATTCCCTACTTTCCCTTGTATCTGATTTAGAGTATCCAATCTTATGCTGAGGTCCTTGATCCATCTGAAGTTGAGTTTTGTGCATGGTTACAGATAGAAATCTAGTTTCATTCTTGTACTGGAGATATCCAGTTTGAGAAACACCATTTGTTGAATATGTTTTCTCTAGTGTGTATTTGTGGGTCTGTATGAGAAATTTTTCTAATTGTTGTATGGGAGATGTCTTTTATTGAAAGAGAAAGAATATTTTCCTTTCTGTTCTGAAATTTAAAGTATAACAAAGTTATTTTGGCTTTAACTATGAACTTATTTGGTTCTGGTCATTGATGAAAGTATGAGAAGAAAATATCAAAACAAAGTTTAAGACATCTTTAAACAAAATTAAATTGAAATTCATTTAGTCAGGTAAAAATAATTCTAATATATTCAACTACTTCTGTTAAAATGCACATACATTTTTCTTCTTGATTATTTTGTTTCAAAGGTTGACTATTCTAATTTTTTTCTAGCTATAATAACTGTAAAAATTCTCATAAGAAAACATTACATGGTATGACACCAGTGCCTTATCAGGTGGATGCACAGTGCCCATGGACCAGGGCACCAGATCCCCTGACTACCTAGCTCTGGACACAAGGGCTTGTTGCTGGGCAAACCAGGAAGTGCTTGCAACCACCCTACCTTGCCATGTCAGGCTGAACCTCTCATCCAGGGTTTTGTCCTGTGAGTAGCCACTGCACAGCACACCCATGGTCGGCCAACCATCATCATCATCCAGGTAAAAGTACAGGCAAGAAAAGATTTAACAATTAAGAAAGAAAATTGCTAAAGAAGCAAGATGGCAGCAGTGGAAGCTTTCAGTAAAACATGACTCTAAGATTGAGACTACCTCAATGTGCCATAACCCTGTGCACCTCCCTTACCAGGGACTGAACCAGGGGGAGGCCACTATGCCATGCACCTATGGCTGACCCACCATCATCATCATCATCCAAGCAACAAGCTAGAATCAGGTAAGAAAGGACGTGGCAATTAAGAAAGAAATGTGTGGAGTCAAGATGGCAGCCATGGATGCTCTCAGCAAAAAGGAACTTCGGGTAAGATGTCTTGTCACTGGCTCCCCCTGGCCAGGCAGGATGTGAAAGCCACAATTAAAAAAAAAAAAAAAGTCATCCAGAACCTTCATCATGAAAAACAACACAACAAAACATGCAATCCATCTGTCTCCTTGAGTGAAAGCAAAAGGTGGTTTTCTCCAATATCCATGCCTCAGGTGAGAAATTCAAGCCAGCAAGTAACTGTTGCCTCTGTTTGCTGTGCAGAGGCCAAAATGTGCTATTGTAAACAAAAGTACAATCATGTAGACAGAGCAATGGAGACAAAAATAATAGGAAGGTGTGTAATTGGTCCCCTCTGATGATCCTGGAACTGTGTTCACCTCCTATGAACCTGAAGCTGGAGTCTCTCCCTGTGAACCTGGATCTGTGTTCCTGTTCTGTGAACCTGGAACTATGGTTATCTATCGTGAACCAGGAACTGAGGTTCTCCTCCCATGAACTGGAGCTGTGGTATACTCCTGTGAGCTGGAACTGTGCTTTCCTCCTGTGAGCCAGGGTTGTGTTCCTCTCATCTGAGATGAGGCTGTGGTCCCTTCGAATAGCTGAAGCTATGATCCTCTCCTGCTAACCTTGGAGCTATGGTCCCCAACCTTGATATGTAGTCCTCTCCTGGGCATCAACATTGTGGTCCTTCATCTGAGTTGTAGCTGTAGTCCACTCCCACGAGCCTGGAGCAGTGGATGCTTGTTGTGAGCTAGAGCTGTAGTCCTCTCTGGAGAGTCAGAGCTGTGGTCTTGTCCTCTGAACCTGGAGATATATTCCCCTCCTATGAACTTGAGCTGTGGTCCCTCCCTTCCTGTGAGCTGGAGTTCTGGAAAGCTCCTGTAAATTGGCCTGTAGCCTTCTCCAGTGAACATGGAACTTGGTGCCATCCCATGAACCTGAAGCAGAGGTCTGGAACTGTGGTCCCCTCCTGTGAAAAGAGTTGTGGTCACTCTCTGTGAGCCAAAGCTGTGGTCCCTTTCCACAAGTCAGATATAGTAGTTCCCTCCCATGAACTAGAGATGTGGTTCCCTGCCCTGTGAATCTGGAGTCAGAGTCTCCTCCAGTAAAGCTGGGGTTGTGGTCCCCTTGCATGAGCTGAAACTTTATTCCTCTCCCTTGAACATCAAGTTGTGGTCTCCCCCTTGTAAAACCAAAGCTGTGATCCACTCCTGTGAACCTGGGGCTGAGCTCACCTCCTCCGAGCTTGAGTTGTGGTTCTCACCCATGTACTGGAGAAATGGTCCCCTTCCATGAATTACGAGCTTTAGTTTCCTCTCATGAGTTAGTAGCTGGGGTCCTCTCTCATGAGTTAGTATTTGTGAACCTCTCCTGTGAACCTGAAGCTGTGGCCTTTTCTCATGAGCTGGAGAGATGATCCCCTCATGTGAGCCAGAATTGTTCCCTAGTGGGAGCTGGAACTGTGGTCCCTTCCTGTGAGCTAGCATTGTACTCTCCTCTCATGAGACAAAATTGTGGTCCCCTCATGGGAGCTGGAGCTGTGATCTTCTACCATGACTCTGGAGTTGAGGTCCCCTCTTGTGAGCTAGGGTTGTGGTTCCCTCCCATGATTTTGAATTGTGGTCCCCTACTGTGACCTGGAGTCATGTTTCCCTTGTGTGAATCAGAATCTGTGGTCCCCTCACATGAGCCTGAGTTGTGCCCCCAACTCCCATCCCATGAACTGAAGCAGTGGTCTCTTCCCCTGAATCTGAAGTCAGACCTCTCCCATGAGACTGTGGACCCCTCCCATGAAACTAGACTATGATCCCTTTCTGTGAGCTGGAACTGTGGTCCCCTCCCGTGAGTGTTGAGTTGTGATCCCCTTCTGTGAGCTGGAGCTGTGGTCCCCTCAAATGAACCTGAATTTTTGGACCCCTATAGTGAGCCACAGTTCCACAGTCCTTTGGCAGTGGGCTGATGATGGAGTGGAGTAGAGCATGGAGGACTTCCTGGGCAGCAGTTTCAGTCTTCTCTGAGTGACTATATTCCCCACAGCCCCCTCCCGAGGTCCCAGGTTGTGCATAGCACAGACTTTACCTCTTATGCTGGGAACAAGGGAGGCCTCTGTTATTTGCAGATTTTGGTCTTAGAAGGACTCATTCTCTGGAAGGACTTCCCACCTCCCCTGAGGGCCAGCTGTGGTCCTCACCCCACATGTGGTCCTGGGTATCCTGGCCTTGATGTTGGACTGCTCCCATTACCAGGGGCCTAAATGTTTCCATTATTTTCTATTGCTCTTCTACAGCCCCAGTATGCCTTCACCCAGTTGAACTTCAAAAATCAGTTTGGAAAGTTAAAAAAAGGAAAGTACTGACATAATTCTCATAACTAAAAATATGTAACTATATCCTAGAAAATTAAATCAAAATTCTATATGTCTACTATAATGTTGAATATTGTTTACTGACAAAACTATACTACCAGGCTTCTATAATAATATGAAATTGTCACTGCTTCTATAATGTGAATTTGCTACTCACTCCCTTTCAAATTCTCCAATCTATACAAAGCCTTTCAATGTAATCATTTTACTTCTGGGAGGAAAGCAATGGTAATAAAATATTTTAAAAATAGAAAACAAAGTATTGTTTGATCTGAAATGGGAGAGCCATACCGATTCCAAAATATGGCATCTTATTATTATTTATAAAGAAAAATAAAAATATCCCTTGCTCCTTGATACTAGCAGAATGTACGCTGGTTCCTGCTTCCATTTCCTTCCTCATTAAATTCAACTGGGATTTACCATCCCATGTAAGTTCAGAATATCCATTTTCCAAGAACAGATCAGGCATGACATCAGCTTTGTCTGCAGTATTGCAGTTCTGACATGGTTATCTGGAACATTCCTAATTGCATTTTCATGTTGTACATTGCCTATCACTGCAGCCCCTAATCCTATGCAAATAAAACCAGCGCATACCCACAGAAGGAAAAGAAGAACAGGAGTAGAATAAGCTCTTTTGCTCCTCCTTTCTCTGTGGAAGTAAGTAGACATGAACTCTTCCAAAGTATCTTGGGCACAGTTTTTTTAGAATATTAATTCTTCTAATCAATGGCTATGGAAATTTTCCATTTATCTATGTTTTCTTCAAGTTGTTATCAGTTTTTTCAAAATATCTTTCAGAACACAGATCTTTCACTTCCTTGGCTGAGCTTATTCCTAAGTATTTTGTATTTTAAAATTGTTCCCTTTAATTCTTTCCAAATATTTCAAGTTTATTTTTTATGGGATGATGGTGAGATAAGCATATGTACTTGTCAGTTTATTAAGTGATTTTTAAAATTGTCATACTAATTTTCTAGTATGCATAGTATACCTCAGTGATTTTTTAAAAAAATCTGTACAAGATGAATCTAAGTTTGAAATGTAAAGAGATGGGAGCCAAAATGGAATATGTAGACATGTTAGTGTCCTTGGCTTAATAGACTGACAAGCTAGAATTAGACTTTAGGGCACATAAAGTTCTGCACCTTTGTGGAAGAGTCTGTCTGGTCAGTCCTTACTTGAACCACTCTGTGAATAACTTCTAAGCAGTGTCTTACATCCTTTTGTTTTTTTCAAAAACATACTCCATTATCTTTTAAAAATTATTAGGGTACAGTAATTCACAGAATCTTTAATAGGTCAAGGTTTACCTGATACCCCTCTGAAGAACAGAAGCTCACAAAGTATAATTAAATACATGCTGACACATGTAAGAAAGATTTAATAGACCTTGGTCTATAGCCTTATATTTACCACCTTCATTTTTTTTCCTTTCAGTTTTTCTTACTCCAATAGTTTTCCTGACATTTTACAATTGGACTAAACCCTTATCTTTCACCTTGCACACAAGTCAACTCCAAATGCATCAAAGACCTCAATGTGAAGCCTGAAACTCTGAAACTGTTAGAAGAAAACATTGCTAATAACCTGCAAAATATAGGTGTAGGAAAGGATTTTCTAAACCGGACATCAATTGCTCAGGAAAAAAGGTCAAGAATCAACAAATGGGGCCCCAATAAACTAAAAAAGCTTCTGTGCATCAAAAGAAGCAACCAAGGAAGTGAAGAGAAAACCCACAGAATGTGAGAAAATCTTCACCAGCAACACATCTGAGAGAGGTTTAACATCCAGAATGTATAACTAACTCAAAAAACAAAGACTCAAGAAAGGAAGTAACCCAATTAAAAGATGGGCTAAGGAGCTGAACAGAGAGTTCTCAAAAGAAGAAATAAAGATGGGTAAGAAGCATCTTAAAAGGTGTTCAACGTTGCTAGTAATTAGGGAAAGGCAAATTAAAACCACTTTAAGATTTCATCTAACCCCAGTCAGACTGACTAAGATCAAGAGAACAAATGATATCAAATGTGGGAGAGGATGTGGTGAAAGGGTAACACTCATCCACTGCTGGTGTCCTATCAAAAGCAGTGTAGAGAACTCTTAAAAAACTACAAATGAACCTACCATTTGACCCAGTTATGCCACTCCTTGGCATATACCCAAACAACTCATCCTGTTGCAGAGACACGTGTACATCCCAATTTGTTGCTGCTCTTTCACAATAGCTAAGAGATGGAAGCAACCTAAGTGTCCCTCAACTGACCAGTGGATAATGAAAATGTGGTTCATTTATACAATGGAATTTTACTCAGCAGTAAAAATGATGAAATTATGAAATTTGCGGGTAAATGGATGGAACTAGAAAGTGTTATACTAAGGAAGTAACACAGACACTGGAAAAATTAAAAAACAACAACAACAACAACAACAACAACAACAACAACAAAACGATGTATGTTCTCCCTCATATGTGGATCCTTGCACCAAATCCTGATAAGGGAGTATGTATCCAGGCATAACTACAGGAACAGGATAATGAAAAGGAACCAGAGAGGTTAAGGTAAACAAAGAATCTGAAAGAGAAGAACAGTAGGAAACAGGCATTAATAAAGGAGATATGAATAAAAATGGGGTTATTTTAAGGGAAGCGGGAAGGGAAGGTTACACAGGAAAACTTGGGGATAAAGCAAAAAAAGGAGCTCAAGAGAGGTGGGACCATAGGAGAAGGATATTATTAAGGGAGAAATGGGGAAAATGGGGTACTTTAAATGCGGAAACCATGGTGGAAGGGTTAGACAATGCAAGGGATAAATAATAGCTAGTTTTAAAAAAAAAAACAGAGGGAATCATGTTACTCGAACAACCTACTGACAAATTATACATACAACTAGCTCAAGGAATATAATATATACCTAGGCAAATTTTGTCTGAGAGTGTTTGGTCTTTGCCCAAGCTTTCTCTACATGGCACATGGTAATTAAAAGTACCAGACTGGTGGAACTAACATTCTTGGATGTTTAATAGCAATATTTCGAGGCCTATACTAATTTGGTCAGAGGGACATAAAAGACAGTTTTTTTCTCCTTGCTCTCCTAAGTCGACAAAGTTTCAGGGGACCATGAGCATCTCTCAAAATGTCCTGTAACTGTTGTGAGTCACCTACCCTCTTGATGAAGAAGGCCATGGAGACTCCCATCAAATAGGCTTGAACTGGACAGTGTCCAGTCTACGAAGACAAAGGTCAACACATAGGAAACATTTTCTCCATGCTTCCAAGCAAAGCCAGCCATGGTTGAGCAGGACTTTTGACATCTTCACATTGATGGAACTGGTAAAAGAAAGGAGCTAGGGGCTTCTCCCAAGCCTATGGGACCTCTGCAGAATAGATCCTCAACTGGCCTTAAGAGTATAAATAAAATGGTTTATCTGGGCCAACTGTATAGTCTTAAACACCCAAAAGGAAAGTATTACCAAAGATTAAAGGGATCAAAATAATTTTTAAAGAGTCTGTGTGTGTAGCTAAAGGCTACATAACAAGAAACAATGCCAGACAGGAGATACCTTCCTTTGAGTTGTTGGCCAGGGTGGTAAAAGAGATTCCCAGACAGTAACCCAGCATAGAGCTGCGAAAATGAACAGCAGACGCCAATCTTATCTAAAGGCATATTTACAACTGATTACTGCTAGATGAGGAACAGATGATCTTCCTAAACCAAGGAACTATATGATAGGCTGTCTAGATTAAGTGGATGGACAAGCACTGGGGAACAGCTGGGGGTGCAGACAACACAGTGGATAGTAACAGGGATGACAGAGTGTATGGACTCCAGTGGGTGGAGGGCGGGCTATTGAAGGGTGCCATTTGGGAAGTGGGTATATAGATGAACAAGATTGTTTGGGATATTCTGTATGAAATACACACACACAAAAAATCAACAAATAAAAAAAAAGAATTATATTTGAGGAAGAAGCACAAAGATTTGCTTCATGTTAATTAGTAGAGGTGAAAAACATTACCATTGAAATCTACCTGATGAATTTGTCTCCATGCTCAGGTGCCAAGGATCCAAGTGTAACCAACTGTGAGTAGTAGTAATCAGAGAAACAGAGATTAGAGACGCATGTGCAAATATCTAAGTGTTAGTAGCATTAAAAATGGATTTTTCTGCAAGGAACAATATATTCTAAAATGCAATGGAGATCTTTTTTAAAGGTTAAAAACTCATTCGATTTTATGTCTTACAGGGCTTATACTGAGTTCAATATTGTATAACTGTATTAATCCAACTGTGAACCTAAAAATTTACAGCCACTTTTGAAAGAGATGCATCTTTGCTCTGGAAATTGTTATTGAATATGTTAATGCTGTAATGAAATACTTATTCCAATCATGTGGTTATTAAAGAAATAATTTTTTAAAAAGCATGAAAGCAAAAGTAGATAATAAGAAAATAGTTCATGATTATTTAATTTGCAGTAGTTTCCCCTTCTTTATGGTATGTAAAATAATGGTGTACATTAAAAAGATGGCATCCTGAACTCTAGGAATTACAGTCTACAGACTTCCAGGAAATCATTAAACATCTTATGAATTAGCACTGATTATTGTTCTGTTTTTCTCCTTCCTTCCTTCCTTCCTTCCTTCCTTCCTTCCTTCCTTCCTTCCTTCCTTCCTCCCTCCCTCCCTCCCCCTCCCTCCCTCTCTTTCTTTCTTTTCCTCTCGACAGGGTCTCCTGTAGCTCCAGTAGGCCTGGAACTCTCTGTAAACCAGGCTGGCCTTGATCTCACAGAGCTCTTTCCTTCTTTTCTTCCTCCCTTGTTTTTTTGCTTTCTTTTTTGAGGCAAGGTTTTTCTACATAGACAATCCTGGCCTTGAACTCATAGAGATCTTCCTGCCTTTCTCTCTTAAGTTCTGGAATTAGAGGACTGTGGCTCCATGTATTCTGTATCTTTCTAATCATGGCAGGCTTCCCATGCATGATAAGGCCTATTCTCAAGGTCTGTGCTTTTCTTGATGGCCCTTTATCTTATGTGAGCAAAACATAAGAATAACTTGGTATTGAGAAACTACTGGATTCTTATGCATGGGAGGAAAATATAGTGCAATAATATGAATTTTAAATTGAAATATTAGATAACATAATAATTACAACTATTTTCTCTTCTCCTCCACAGAGAGATCATTTCTAGATCTTTCCTTAGTCTTGCCTCTCTTGATTGTGGCAGGAAATCGTTTTCCTCCCTATAAAGGGAACACTCAGTTAATGCTATAATCACATTGATGTGTAAAACTTTGCCAAGATTCTCAGTGATAAAGATGGCTTCCACATTATTATGGAAAATAGTATATTTCTTTATTGTCTTAGATTGATTTACCTTCCCATGGTTAAAACATTTATTAAGAATGTTTCTTTCTTTGAAATCTAAATGTGAAGGATGATATTCACTTATTGTTTAATGCTGCCTCTAGTAATAAAACATTAGACAAAATGACACAAAAATAATTTAAAATATTCTTTATCTCATATAAAAAAGAAAATACATAACCCCAAAATCTTCAGAAGTCATCCTGATGTCCTGACCTATAATGCTATATTTGCACTGAAATCTTAAAGACACAAATAAATAGAGATATGGACAACCTCTGAAGTGATAAAGGAATGAAATAGACTTATACTTAAAAATTTGTTAGAGAGACTTGAACAGCAATTCTAATGCCAAAGCCTTTAGAACAGAATAAAGTAGAAACAGGCAAAGTCACCCATTGCTCAAGGTGATCTACAGGTACAGCAAGTGAAAAGTAAAATCCAGTCGAGTTACTTTAGTAGTTCACTACTTTTCATGCACCACAATGTACAGATATAGCTTCCTTCAAGGAGTTAAAACTTGGAGAATTGCAGCTTTAGGCCCCTGTATTATTCTGAACTAGTAGGTTGCTGCAAGCAATGAAAATCATAAGATTCTGATACTGAAGTTCAAAGTATCATATTGTAAAAGAAAGACAAAGGAAAGCAAGAAATAAATGACCAAAACCTGCTCTAAAACTGCCATCTCATGTATGAAAAAGAAATATACAAAAATATCACACAGTGTAATCATGTTCCATGATATATTATATTATATATAGTCACACATAAAAAGAAGGCTTATTTTAAAAAATTAAAACATTACTAGGAAATTAATGAATCTATTATTCTTTAATATTTAGTGGTCTTCAGAGAGAAAAATAACTTATTTTAGTAATTTTATTACATCACTTGGGAAAATGTCAAGAATATAAAATTTGTACACACAACACCATAATCCTGATCCTGCATACTATATTTGATGTATGGTTAAAGTACATTTCAATAATCATTTGCATGAAATAACTAAAGTGTTACAGAAATAGCCTTTTAAAATTGTCAGGCTATGTCTCACCTCCCTCTGCTTCCCTGGGCTCCAGAACCCACCAGCCTCTTTCCTGGACACCAGGGCTGACGTCTAGGCCTGGAACCAACACGCCTTCCTGATCCCTTGTATCCAGAGGAACCCAGTTTCTTCTCGTGGTCCCCAGGAGCCCTCTGGGCCTGGTCCCACTCTCACCTCCATCTGCTTCCCTGGGCTGCACAACCTGCCAGCCTCTTTCCTGGACACTAGGGCTGACCTCTCAAGTTCCTGAGCCTTGGCATCCAGACCAACCCAGTTCCTCTCTGCAGGCCCCAGGAGACCTTGGGGCCTCTTCCCACCCCCATCTCCCTTTGCATTTCTGGGTTGCATGGCCACCAGTTTCCTGAGACCAGCATTTTTCCTGGGCCCTGCTCCTAGGCCAGTCCAATCCCCAAATTCCTAGGGACAACAGTTTTTCCTGGAGGGATCTAGACCTTAGGAGAAAGCCTGAGAGCATCTGATCCTCATCAGACTTGGGCCTCTGTGAGAACTCCTGAAGACAAAAGCTATCAGGCCACTCCAATATAAAATCAAAAGGGAGAACTCTAAGCTTAAAGGAACCAGCTTTTCATGCCCAAAAAGTAAACCAAAAAGACACATAAAGTTTACAAAGACAAGCAGGCCTAAAGTTGAAGGCTTGAGTCTCTCACAAGAATCAGAAACTACAAAAGAAATTCACATGTTAAAATCACAGAGAAAAAAATAATAACATGAAAAACTAAATAATATATCCCCACCAAGTATCAACAGTCCTGTAAAAGAGTCCAATGAGAACCCCCTAGAGATGACACAGGACATGAAATTCAAAAGAACAATTATAAACATGATAAAATAAAGAATTCAGTGAATTTAAAGAACATGCAAAGAAATCAAAGAACTGAAAGAATATAGGGAAAAACTTCCAAATGAATACAGAAAAGATCTAGAAATATTGAAGACTACTCAGGCTGAAATGAAGAAGGAAGTAGAACACTCAATAAGTAACTAGAAATGACAGCAGAAAGCCTCACCAATAGGATGAATGAAATGGAAACATAGTATCAAGACTGGAAGATAAAGTGGATGAACTAGACCACTCAAGCAAAGATTATGAAAAATTTAAAAAAGCACAAAAATGGAATACACAGGAATTGTGTCACATCATAAAAAGACCAAACTTACGAATCATAGGCATACAGGAGGGAGAAAAATCCCAAGACAATGGCATGGACCAGATCCTCAACACAATCATAGAAGAAAATTTCCCCAAATTAAAGAAAGACCTGCCCACACAAATAAAAAAACCCAAACAGACAAGACCAGAAAAGAAACTCTCCATGGCACATTGTAATAAAAACACTACACGCACAAAACAAAGAGAGAATACTTAAAATTGCAAAAGAAAAACAACAAGTCACATATAAAGGAAAACCCATTAGGATTACAGCTGACTTTTCAGTGCAAACCATGAAAGCTACAAGAGCCTGGACAAAGTATTCCCAGTTTTGAATCACCACAGATGCCAACCTAGATTATTATACCCAGCCAAAAGGTCTGCCATATTTGAAGGGGAAAGAAAAATCTTCCATGACATAAATAGGCTAAAGGAATTCATGTCCACAAAACCAGGCCTTCAGAGAGTCTGGAAGCAATACAAAGAGCTGAAGAAAGGAATGACTATACACAAGGAGTTGCAGAAAGAAATTCAATGAAGGAATAACTGTGGAAAAGTACAGCTATACCAAGAATGTGAGCAGAAATAAAAATGAATGGATTCAATATACTTATTTCATTAATCACCTTAAATATTAATGAACTTAATTCCTCAGTCAAAAGACACAGATTAAGTGAACAGATGAAGAAACAAAACCCATCTTTTTGTTGTCTTCAAGAAACACATCTCACTTTCAAGGACAGGTACTATCTTATGGTGAAAGGATGGAAAAAAATATACCAAGTGAATGCTACTAAGAAAAAAATAGGCATTACAATTCTAATATCTGACGAAATAGACTTTAAAACTAATCAGAACAGATAAAGGCCACTTCATGCTGATCAAAGGAACAATAAACCAAGAAGATATCACAATCATGAACATATATTCACTAAACTCTGGTAAACCCAACTTCATTAAAACAATACTATAGACTTTAAGACCCAGATTAATCCCAACTCATTAATAGTAGGGGACTTCAGTACCCCACAGTCTCCAATAGATAGGTCAACAGGGCAAAGAGTTAACAGAGAGACATTTGAATTAAACAATACCATATATCAAATGGACCTAACAGATATCTACTGAATATTTCACCCAAGCACCAAAGAATATACTTTCTATTCAGCACCCATGGAATCTTCTCCAAAACTGAAAATATACTGGGGCACAAAACAAACTTCAAGAAATACAAAAACATTGAAATAATTCCATGCATTCTATCAGACCACAATGCAATAAAGCTTAAAATCAACACCAGAAGAATAATCACATGAACACATGGAGAATAAACAACACACTCCTGAATAATGAATGGGTCAAAGGAGAAATTAAGAAAGAAGTAAAAGTATTCCTGGAACTAAATGAAAAGGACAATACAAAAAAACATCTGGGATATGCTGAAAGCTGTTCTTTGAGGGAAGTTTATTGCTCTAAGTGCCTACAGCAAAAAATCGGAACGAACACAAATAAATGACTTAACATTGCAACTCATAACACTTGAAAAGCAACAACAAATGAAACCCAAGCCCAGCAGAGAAGAAGAAATAACAAAATCAGGGCAGAAATTAATGAAATCTAAACAAAGAATCAATGAATCCAAGAGCTGGTTCTTTGAAAAGATAAACAAGATTGACAGACTGCTACCCTAGTTAACCAAAAGAAAGAAAGAGCAACCCCAAATCAACAAAATCAGATATGAAAGGAGAAACATCACAACAGACACCAGAAAGATACAGAACATTATAAGGGAATACTTTAAAAACCTATATGCAACTAAATTTGAAAACCTAAAAGAAATGGATAGACATCAAAAGGCATGGGAACCACCAAAATTAAACCAGGAAGAGATTAACAGCTTAAACAGACCCATAACACAAAAAGAAATTGAAACAGTAATACAAAAGCTCCCGACTAAAAAAAGCCCAGGACCAGATGGATTTACAGCAGAATTCTATCAGACATTTAAAGAAGATCTACA
>NW_008334566.1:637308-641095 GCF_000622305.1 Nannospalax galili | reverse complement strand
AACCAAAACGGAAAACTATAGAGCCATATCCTTAATGAACATAGATGCAAAAATTCTCAACAAGATACTTGCAAACCACATACAGACACACATCAAAAAGATCATCCACCATGATCAAGTTGGCTTTATCCCAGAGATGCAAGGATGGTTCAATATAAGTAAGCCAATAAATGTCATCTATCCTATAAATGGGCTCAAAGACAAGAACCACATGGTCATCTCAAGAGATGCAGAGAAGGCCTTTGACAAAATTCAACATGCATTTATGTTCAAAGTCCTAGAGGGAATTGGACTGGAGGGAACATACCTCAACATAATTAAAGGCAAATATCACAAACCCACAGCCAAAATCATTTTAAATGGAGAAAAACTGGAAGCATTCCCACCATTGAAATCAGGAACCAGACAAGGCTGTCCACTATCTCCTCTTTTCTTCAACATAGTGCTTGAAACCCTTGTAAGAGCAATAAGACAACAGCAGGAAATTAAAGGAGTAATAATTGGAAAAGAGATCAAATTATTCTTTTTTGCAGATGATATGATATTATATCTAAGAGATGCTAAAAATTCCACCAGAAAACTCCTAGAAATTATTAATATGTTTAGTAAAGTGGCAGGTTACAAAATTAACCTACAAAAGCCTGCAGCCTTTCTATATACCAATAAAAAGCAATCAGAGAATGAGTACATGGAAACACTACCCTTCGCAATAGCTGCAAAAAAATAGAATAAAATATCTTGGAATAAACTTGACCAAAGACATTAAAGAGCTGGACAATGAAAAATTTAAATTTTTAAAGATTAAAGATTGAGGAACACATCAGAAGATGGAAGAACTTCCCATGCTCATGGATTGGAAGAATTAATACTGTGAAAATGACCGTCTTACCAAAAGCAATTTATAGATTCAATGCAATGCCAATCAAAATCCCCTTGACGTTTTTCACAGAATTGGAAAAAAAATTCTAAGATTCATATGGATGCACAAAAGACCTTGGATAGCAAAGCAACCCTGAGCACTAAGAGCAGTGCCAGGAGGATTACTATACCAGATTTTAAGCTGTATTACAGAGCTATAGTCATAAATACAACATAGTACTGGCACAAAAATAGACACATATATCAACAGAACAAAATTGAAGACACAAATATGAGTACATGCAGTTCAGCCACCTGATAATTGACAAAGGGGCCAAGAACACCAACTGGGGAAAAGACAGCATGTTCAGCAAATGGTGCTGGCAAAACTGGATCTCCACCTGTGGAAGAATGAAACTAAACCCCTATCTTTCACTTTACACAAAAGTTAATTCCAAATGGATCAAAGACCTCAATGTAAAGCCTGAAACTCTGAAACTGTTAGAAGAAAACGTTAGTAAAAGCCTACGAGATATAGGTGTGGAAAGGATTTTCTAAACCGGACATCAACTGCTCAGGAAACAAGTTCATGAATCAACAAGTGGGATCTCATTAAACTAAAAAGCTTATGTACATCAAGGGAGGCAACCAGGGAAGTGAAGAGAAAACCCACAGAATGGGAGAAAATCTTCACCAGTGACACATCTGACGTAGGTTTAACATCCAAAATATATAACAACCTCGAAAATCAGAGAATCAAGACAGGAAGTGACCCAATTAAAAGATGGGCTAAGGAGCTGAACAGCAAGTTCTCTAAAGAAGAAGTAAAGATGGATAAGAAGCATCTTAAAAGATGTTCAACATCACTAGTCATTAGGGAAATGCATATTAAACCACTTTAAGATTTCATCTAACCCCAGTCATACTGGCTAAGATTAAGAGAACAAATGATACCAAATGTTGGAGAGGATGTGGCAAAAGGGGTACTCTCATCCACTGCTGGTGGGGCTGAAAACTTGTTCAACCCCTATGGAAAGCAGTGCGGAGAAGTCCTAAAAATTACAAATGAACCTCCCATTTGACCCAGGTATACCAATCCTTGGCATATACCCAAAGAACTCATCCTATTGCAGAGACACTTGTACACCCAAATTTGTTGCTGCTCTTTTCACAATTCCTAAGAGATGGAAGCAACATAAGTGTCCCTAAATTGATGAGTGGATAATGAAAATGTGGTTCATTTATACGATGGAGTTTTACTCAGCAGTAAAGAAAGATGAAATCATGAAACTTGCAGGTAAATGGATGGAATTAGAAACTGTTGTACTAAGTGAAGTAACAGAGGCTCAGAAAAAAATCGATTTGTGTTCTCCTTCATATGTGGATCCTAGAACCAAATCCTGTTAAGTGAGTATGTATCCAGACATAACTACAGAAACCAGGATAATGGAAAGGAAACAGGGAGGTAAAGGAGAAGAAAGAACCTGAAAGAGAAGAACAAAAGGAAACAGGCCTTAATAAGGGAGATATGGACAAAAATTGGGATAGTTTAAGGGATGGGGGAGAGAAGGGTATACAAGGAACCTAGGGGATAAAGTGAAAAAAGGAGCTCAAGAGAGGTAGGACTGTAGGAGAAGGGTAGTATTAAGGGAGAAAGGGCATAAATTGAAGCACCTTAATTGGGGAAACCATGATGGAGGGGTTAGACAGTGTGAAAGATAATAATGCCTAGCTAGTTTTAAAAACCAGAGGGAACCAAATTAGTTCAACAGCCCACTGACAAATTATACATACCAAATCAAGAAATATATGTCTAGGTAAGGTTTATCTGAGAACAATCAGTCTTTGTCCAAGATTTATCTACATGACACACAGTAATTAAAAGTACCAGACTTGTGGAACTAAACTTCTTGGATGTTTAACAGACATACTTTGAGGCCTATAATAATTTGGTCAGAGGGACATGAAGGACAGTTTTTGCTCCTTGCCCTTCTAGGTTGACTCATTCCAGGGGACTATGAGCATTTGTCAAAATGTCCTGTAATTGTGGTGGGTCACCTGTCCTCTTTATCAAGGAGGCCAAGGAGACCCCACAAGATGGACTTGAGCCAGTGTCCAGTCTACAAAGAGGAGGGTCAACACAGAGGAATCATTTCCTACCTGCTTCCAAATGAAGCCTGACATTGTCTAGCAGGACCTTTGACTTATCTTCACATAGGTGGAAAGGAGCCAGGGTCTCCTCCCAAGTTCATGTGACCCCTGAGGAACAGATCCTCAAATGGCCTTAAAAGTAAAAATAAATTGGTTTATCTGGGCCAACTGTATGGCCTTAAACACCCAAAAGAAAGTATAACCAAAGATTAAAGGGGCCAATATAATTTTTTAAGAGTCCATATGTATAGCTAAAGGCTACATAACAAACAACAATGCATCAAGAAATAATGCCAGATAAGAGACACCTTCTTCTGAATTGTTGGCCATGTTGGCCCAAGGGACGCCCAGATAGTAACCAAGAATTGAACTGGGAAAATGAAATGCAAACCCCAATCTTATCTAGAGGAACATTGACAACCGATTGCTGCTAGATGAGCAACTGCTGACCTTCCTAAAATAAAGACCTCTGGATAGGCTGACTAGATTCACCAGTTGGAAAGTTAGTGGGGAATGGCTGGGGTGCTAACAACACAGCAGACAGTAGCAGGGATAACAGAGTATAATGGATCTAGTGAGGGGAGGGAGGCTATGGGAGGGTGCCATCTGGGAAGTGAGTGTATAGTTGAATAAGATGTTTGGAATGTTCTGTGTGATATACACACACATAAATTTTAAAAAATGAATTATATTTGAGGAGGAAGCATAAAGATTTATGTCATGTTAATTAGTAGAGGTGATAAACATTACCATTGAAATCTACCCGATGACTTTATAG
>NW_008334566.1:635953-637201 GCF_000622305.1 Nannospalax galili | reverse complement strand
CGAGCTGGGGCTACAGGGAGACCCTATCTCAAAAAAACAAAACAAGATCTTTTTTAAAGGTTAAAAACTCATCCAATTGAGGTCTTATGGGGCTTATACTGAGTTCAATAACATATAACTATATTAATTCAACTATGAACCAAAAATTTTATAGCCACTTTTGAAAGAGATGTACTTTTGCTCTGGAAACTGATAGTATGTTAAAGCTGTAATGAAATGCTTCTTCTAAAGAAAATATTTAAATTAAAAAATTGTGAGGCCACATTTTATGTATATATTGACCAACAACAAACTCAGAACAATCAGGTTTTAATATTATCAGTATAAAGTTTATATTATAGTAAAAAGATGCTGAAAATTTTGTGTCTAGCATTCTATTCACTTATATAAAAAGCCCATCACCGTAAAGTTTGTCAACTATAGGGCAATACAGATTAATTTATTCTAATATAGTTAAAATTCCTTTTCAGCATGAATATAAGGTTTATATATTTATTCAGCAGGCATCACTGAGCTATTTATAGATGTAAAATAATGTATTAGATGCTATATTGAGTAAAATATCATTGTTTGCAATGGAGTAGGAAAGGAACAAGTAGAACAAATATTAATAGAATGTTTGTTTAGCTATTGTGGTTTATTTTTTCTGCACATATAGGAAAAACTATAATATATAGAAAAAGGATTCAATATTTGGTAACTCAATCTCTCAGTTTCTCCACTAATTTTTCTATAAAATGAGGGAAAACATCACTGGCATCATAAGGTTCTTATTAATATAAACGCAGTAGGAATGTGGCTCCCAACAGTTATTAGTACTTGGAGTGTTCATAACATATTCTGTAATTTGAAAATTACAATCTCAACCATCTTGGAGGAAACATGTTTAGTGCCTTAGAAAATTCTTTTCAGATTCAAGAAGGTTAGCACAAAGTGAATTAATGTCTGTTGAGACTGAAAAAGACTTCTGTTGGATTTTGAGAGATTAATGAGTGGGGACGGCGAATACTCTTCTAATGTCTCATGAATCTGAGAAAACATCTGATCTGTGACTCCAGAAAAAGATGAGAAATATGGAAAGGCAGCAGAAGACCACAGCAATCATCAAGATATGAGCTACTTATAAAATGTAACATATTGAACACTAGATTTATGAGGGAAGTATCCACATTTAACGCAGAACAAAGCAGAAGGGACAATGGAAAAGTCCTCCTGTGGCAGTTCTGAGATGGGATATATATATATATA
>NW_008334566.1:628386-635926 GCF_000622305.1 Nannospalax galili | reverse complement strand
GATTGATTCAGAAAGATAAATAGGAAAATAAAGAGGGAATCTGTTATCGAACTGCTCTGCAGAAACTAAGAACCACATTCACACCCCATACAAGCTCACCTGAATTGAAACTGTGCAGCAAACAGCAAACTTACTCAAGCTTAAGATTGTAGATGGTGACAAATAGACAACCTGAATACCAGTAAGATGAGCATATATAGCCAAAAGGTAAATAGAAGTGTGAGTTTGGCAGCATTACGACCAATTCAGATTGCTATGCTAAGTCAAGGTGTTCTTCACAATTGAAGGACAAAATAAATCTTCCCATGATAAAGACAGGCTAACATACAGGGGAAATGACCACTCAACCACCCTGGAAACAGTGTGTGTGTATGTGTATAGTTTGGGTGGGTAAACTATGGAGTAGAATTCTAAGCACAGAAACTCCTAAACAAGGGCTGACGTCTGTGTAAAAATTCAACCCAGCAGGTAAGATTTGAACATCAAGGAAACAATCTGGTCTAACAGGCTTGATCTGGAGACACAAACAACAGGCCCCCTATCAGCATGACTTGCTCTATAAAGTATTTCAGGGAGTAAGGTACCTAATACCTACCAAGAAAGAAAGAAATATCACCTGATATTATATTTTTTTATTCTACATTTATATCACTTTGGCTTTTAAGAGATTCTTCATTTGTGCACAAATATTTCTTGATTGTTTTGATTCAGCTTTAATATTGCTTACATTATGCTTATACTTTTTGTTTCTGTTGCTATTCTATGGTAGTCTCTTCACTATTTCTCTTACCATATGCTTTCCCTCCCATTATAGTTACAATAGCAAGAAGATTCCCCTAAAGAGAAAACTCCTCATCAAGAAAATAAAATTTCCTGCCTGGACAGAGACTCAAATTCTAGTTGAGCTGGGTGATAGTAATTAGTGCTTTAATGATATGGTGAACTTTTCCTGCCCAGACCCCTCTCCCCACCACCACTGATGCAGTAGCAGTAGCTTTGGAAATCTTCCCGTGTCCCTGAAGAAGTCAGAAAAGTATACCTTCTCCATTTCCTCTTCTCTCTCTCTTCTCAGCAGGCTTTCCCTAACTCTTTGGGCTGCCCCAACATGTTAAATTTCTTTACTCTTTTTCTAAAGTTCCCCTCCATGCCATGTGGCTGCTGCTTCCCTGTTGGCTGACCTCCACTCTTTGCTCCCATGTATGGCTTCTTTCTTCTCTCCTCCAAGGAGCTACTGAGATTTACACCTTGTCTGTCCTGAGGTTTTTCCTTTAAACTATAATACAATTTTCATTAGCTTCTATTCGAGTCCACCCTTACATTATTAATGAGAGTACAAACCCTAAGAGGGTTTCCCTGTATCATTCTTACCTCTTTGCTCCCATGCCTTATACCCCATTCTCTCATTTCACTTAGCTGTAAATGTCTGTAGCATTAGTGAGCTTCAAACTCTGCTATCATATGACTATTCCAACTCCCTCTTTCTATTTATTTCCCTCCACTTTTTTTCTCTTTTGGTATCTTTCTAAGTTTAATTAGTCTCAAGGTTTTGTGTTTTTTTTTTTCCATTCTTCCCTTAGTCACTAAACTCTTAATACACATCATGGTATCACTTCTTTATTCCCCCAAAGTTATTGAAGTTGAAGGGATATTTGTATTTGATGAACTACAATTATAGGCAGACCTACCTATCAGAGACTGTGTTTACATTTAGTATTCTATGAGCTGGTACTAGAAATTGCACATGGGATCCTGAGCACATGATCTGAGGCTCTCACTTTTGCTTTATTCACAGTCCAGTGGGATTAATTGTAATTGGTCTGGTGGAAATATTGTTCTAAAGAGACACTCATGTCCCACAATGGACACAAACAAATTAGAATTTCTCAAGAATCTTATGCTGGGAGAAGGAACCATTGCCACCCAGACATGAAACTCATCTCCAAGAAAGAGATTTACACAGCTATAACAACTTGTCAGACCACTCACTTTACAGGATGAGACTGAAGGACAGACAATAATGGGTTAGTTGTGGGTAGGGCAACACCTTGACCATGACTGCTTAGATGTACATATCCCTCGACTTTATTTAAAATTTAATCACAGGGCTGGAGAGACGACTCAGCAGTTAAGAGCACTGGCTACTCTTCTAGAGGACCTGGATTTGAATTCTAGCACACATATGGTGGCTAACAACTGTTGATAACTCCAGTTTCAAAGATCTTATGCCCTCTTCTGCATTCCATGGGCACCACACACACAGGTGCACTTACATACATGCAGGCAATATTCTCATACACATAAAATAAAAATAAATAAAACACTTTTAAAAAATAGATAAAATTTAATCTCACTTCAGGACCCTGGAAGATGGGCTTTGGTAAAGATGAGGGTCACTAGCTTTCTTTGTCCCTCTTCCTATTACGGCCACATTGAATAAATGTCCTTTTTCTGCTTTTTCCTACTAATTTGACTGTTTGAACTGATTTCTTTAGGACAGGTGACTTAACTTGGTTTTGTGTCATGCAGATTGTGACCCCAAGTTCAGTAACATAATTACATCTCAATTCTACTACAACTTAGTCCCACTTGAAAGATATAAAGTCTTCAAATGTAAGAATGTATTGATAAACAAAAAATCCAACTAATAACTAACCCCAGATGAGCCATTTCTAATACAGAAACCCAAGAAACATGAAGATCAAGGGAGTTGGACTCCTTTAAAAATGACCAGTCCATGGACTGAATTATATGAAATTTCAAATAAAAAATAAAATAATAATTGAAGGAACTATTAATGAAATGACATATAAATTCATGACTTAATTTAAAAGGAATACAAATAAGAAACTTAATGAAATAAGGATATTGATACAGAATATTAAAGAGGAATGCAATTGAGTTAAAAATACTAAAAAATTAATATATAAATATGTGTATATGATAGAGCAAAAAATATTGAAAAAATTAAGATGAAATTTTAGAAATGAAGAGCATAATAAGTCAATCACAAAACCTCAGTGGAGAGTTATGAAATATGATATGAAGTAGAAGGCACAATATCAGAATTTGAGGACAAGGTTGATAAATTAGAACATTCAGACAACAAAATGACAAAAATAAAAATTTAGGAAGTATGAGACACCATTAAAAACCGAACTTGAAAATCTGGCTATGATAGTGAGGCTCATCTATCATCCCAGTGATTGTGAGGTGGAGGCAGGAAGATCAGAAGTCAAGATCACCCTCAGCTACATGGTTAGTTCAAGGCCAGTCTGGGCATCATGAAGGCCTTGTCTGCAACAAAGCAAAACAAAAATAACAAAAATGATCAAACTCACACATATGAGCAAGGGGCTGGCGAGATGGCTCAGGGTTAAGAGCAATGGCTGTTCTTACAGAGGACCTGGGGTCAATTCCCAGCACCCACATGCTGGCTAACAACCCGCTACAGCTCCAGTTCCAGGGGATCTGATGCTCTTTTCTGGCTTCTGTCAGGCATTGCATGACATGGATACACCCTCCTGCATGCAGACAATACATTCATACACATGATTAAAAATAATAAATAAAATATTTAAAAAATAATCGCTAATCCAGATTATTGTATTTAGCAAAGCTGTTCATTGAAAATGAAGGTAAAGAAAACTTCCCATAATAAACGGAAACTCAAGGAATGTATGAACACTAAAGCAGTAGTTCTCAGAAGATAATGAAGAGAAATATACAAAGAAGAGAAATATAAACAGGCCCATTAGGTCACAGGAAGAAGTAAACTGCACTAATGCTGAGTTATAAATGCTAATGTTCTAAAACACTAAATAAGAAATTGAGGATTAGGAAAACATCAAACAGGATAAAAACAACAAAATTGCATTAATGAATACATACCTTTAAATACTAACACTGAAAGTTATCTATCTCACTATTCCAATAAGATGGCACAGACTACAATGTAGCCATTGTAGTTGTTCTCTGCAAGAAATGTGCTGCCGACTCTGGAGTAATAGTTCAGCAAGTAAGAGCACTTATTGCTATTCCAAAGAACCTGGGTTCAGTTCCCAGCAAACACATGGCAGCTAACAACCATCAATAACTCCATTTCCAGGGAGTCTGACACCCTTTTATGGTCTCCATAGACATTGTACAAAATGAGTGAATTTACATACAGGCAGGTAAAATACTCATACACATAAATTTTAAAAAAATTAAAAACAAATGTGCTTCACTGATAAAGAAAGGCACGGCCTTAAATTCCTTAAAAGTAATTTTAAAAACTGGAGCTGGGGTGCAAGGAGGTATATATATTATAATACCTAACAAAGTAGACTTCAAATGAACATTGGGTGGAAGAGATGAAAAATTCCATTTAATATTAATAAAATGAGCAATTAATCTGGAGGATATAACAAATCTAAAAACGTGCACTGAACACTGGCACATACAATTTCATAAATACTATTGGCTGTAAGGCACAGATTGACCTCAAAGTAATAATCGTAGGTGATTTCAATACTTCACTCTCACCAATGAACACACCATCTAGACAAAACATAAATGAAAAAGTATTTGAGTTAAATAATATTATATAGCAAATGAATTAAACAGGTGTATCGTGAATATTCCATACAAATACCGAAGAATACATATTTTTCTCAATAGCACATGGAACTTTCACTAAAAGGAATCATTTTTAGGACACAAATCAGTCTTTAAAAATGCAAGGAACTTAAACAAGTTTTTGTATTCTATCTGGTCACAGTGGAATAAAATTAGAAAACAACAGCAAGAGAAAATGCTGCAACTCATGGAGATCAAGCAATACACTATTGAATGACAAATAAGTCACTAGAGAAATTAGGAGAATAAAAGAAGTTCTAAAAGGGGAATTTATAGTTTTAAGTGCCTACATTGAAGTATTATGGAGATTTCAAATATATAACTTAATGATGAAACTCAGAGACCTAGAAAAACAGGAACAATAAAGATCGGCACAGAAATTTAATTAAAATGAAAAGAAACAATACAAAGAATCAAAGAAAGAGTTGGTTCTTTAAAAAGATAAACAATATCAGTAAGCTCTTAGTTAAAGTAAACAAAATAAAGAGATAGAGAACCAAAATTAATAAAGTCAGAGATGAAAATGGAGACCTTATCAGAGTTACCAGCAAAATTCAGAAAATCACCAAGATATATTAAAAATATACATTCTAAGAACTTGGAAAATCTGAAAGAAATTAATGAGTTTCTAGATCCATATGACCTATCAAAATTAAACTAAGATGAGATCAACAGCTTAAGCAGGTCTATAGCAAACAACGAGACTCAAGCAGTAATAAAAGAAGGGAAGGGCTGGTCACAGGCTCCCCATGGAACAGGCATTCAGGAGAGCCTGATGATCTGAGTGTGATACACAAAGCTTGAAGGAGAGAACTGACTCCAGAGCGTTGCCTTCTTATTTCCATGTATGTGCTGTGTCACATGAACCCCATCGTATATACATACACAAATGAAATAATAATGAATAAAATTAAATTTGAAGAAAAAGAACCCTAAGCTAAAACAGCCAACCCAGACAGACTTACTGCTGAATTCAATCAGACTTTTAAAGAATTAACACCACTGCTCCTCAGACTATCTCGTATAGTAAAAAAGGAAGATATGCTACTAAACATTTTATGAATTATGCATTATCCTGAAATCAGATAAAGGTATAACAAGAAAAATTTAGGTTAATCTCCCAGAGAAATATAAATGCAAAATTTCTCAATTAAATGCTTGAAAACTGAGTTCAGTGACACACTCAAAAGATCATTTACGATGATCAAAATGGATTCATTCCAGAGATGCAAGGATGATTCAACATTATCAATAAGTGTAATATATCATGAATAGACTCATTAATATAAATCATATGAGCATCTCAGTAGATATAGAAAAGGTCTTTGACAAATTCAACATCTGGTCATGATAAATCCCTGAATAAATCAGGAATAGAAGGAACACATCTCAGCAGATTAAAGACTATATATGACAAAGCAAGAGCCCACATTATGCTAAATAGAGTAAAAATTCAGAGCATTTCTAATTTTTCCACTCCTATTCAGTTTTAGCACTTACAGTATTAGCTAGAGTAAGAAAACAAGAGAACACTCTTAGCTAGAGTAGAAAACAAAAGAGGGAAATAAAAGGGATATAAGTAGGAAGGAGAGAAGACAAAGAACTCTTGTTGTCAAACAACATGACCTTATACTTTAAAGGCTCTACCAGAAAACACTTAGACCTGATACACACTTTCAGCAAAGTAGGATACAAAAAGTAACATACAATCATCTGTAACTTTCCTATATCCTAAAATGTACTTGCTAAAAAAGAAATTAGAAAAAATAACCCATTCACAAAAATCTCAAAAATTGTCTAATAAACAGATAAATAAACAAATAAATTAAATAAAGGAAGTGAAACACCTCACAATAGAACTTTTAAAACACTTAAATTTAAAGTCAGTAGGAGATGGAAAGTCTGTTCTACTCATGGATCAATCAGTTAATATTGTGAACATTATGCTATCAAAAATGATCTAAAATTCAAAATCTCAATGACATTCTTCACGGAATAAAAAATCTTAAAATTCATATGGAAAGAACCATAAAAATCCTAAATACCCAAAGCAAGCCTAGTCAGAAATGTTGGCGGTGTTACAGAGCCATAGTAACAAAAAAACGTGGTACCAGCACAAAAACAGATACATAGATCAGTGGAGTAGAATAGATAACCCAGATATTAAACACATAATTATAGACCTCTGATTTTAATGAAAGTACCAAAATCAGTCCTTTCAAGAAATGGTGCTGGCAAACTTACATAGCCATAGGTTAAAAAATGAAACCAGATATATGCTCTAATTTTTTTACCTTTTTAAAAACTTATACTGAAGTTTTATGATCAACTGCTTTTGGCTACTTGCAGATTCTAACATTCCATATATATATGAATATATCCATACAAAAAGTTAGTTGTGATTTTTATAACTGCCACATTGAAGAAGAAATTTAGCACATGTTCTTTCTCATTCATTTGGTTATTTTATTGTTTTGTAGTTTTTTTTGTCTTTAATTTGGTACATTTCTTAGGCTACACCAATATATTATCTATTATTGAAAATATTTTAATGCAATGTCTTAGTTGTGAAAGGCTCAGGGATCATGATAGAAGAGGAGTCAGAAAGACTATAAGAGCAGAAGAGGTGAGTGACCACAAGAAACAATTTTCCAGCAGCTGGTTGCTTAACTCATATGAACTCACAGAAATGCTGACACTATGGACAAGTCTCATGGATGCTCCAGCCAGCCAAAGTCTCAGTATAGATGTGGAGAAGTGGGTAAGAAACACCAATATACCTATCTAAGGAATTACTGACAATAGATGGCTGCTGATAAGAGGAGATTTAGTCTCTGAAGGATGAGACTTTAAGTAGGTTGACCAGGCTCCAGTGGATGAACCCACACTAAGGGATATTTGGGGACACAAACCTTACTCTGAT
>NW_008334566.1:623117-628376 GCF_000622305.1 Nannospalax galili | reverse complement strand
GAGAGAGAGGATAGAAAGGGGGTGCAGATACAGGAGATCTAAATATTCAAAATATATAAAATTCTAAAAAATCAACTAAAATTACTAAAAAAGAAATACTTTAAAATACTTAAGAAAAAATATTTTCTCCTAGAAATAGTTGATAAATTAAAGTTAAATACTAAGTAAACCATTGGGAGGCATTCCAGAAGACTTGAGGGAAAGATAGCTAGCTACCTTCTGGAGGCAATGTCTGATTACCATTGCTGAAGACATAACATATTGCTCAAAATATCTAATTTAGAATCATTACTGACAAAATTATCATCAAACACCTGTTTTGAGTTATATGATTATTGCTTGAGCAAAACAAAAGATGTATAGGAACGAAAACTGTAACAAGCATGACATAGAATGCTTCCCAGACAGCAGGGCAGTTACACACGTGAACTGTGTGTAATTGTGACACCATCCACAAGACCTGCTCAAACTCAAACCAGGCAAAATTCCAGCATGAAGACAGGGAGGTTGACATGCAGTCCCACCCTGAGCTAAAGCACTATTAACATTTGATAGTTGCTGGTAAAGGAAGTCACCTTTAGTTACGTGACCTTTGTTATGTTCCAGGCCAGGGTCAAGAGTATTTGGTTAATATAAATTGGAACCAATGGGGTTGGAGGATGCACGAGCTGGAGAGATGACTTTGGTGTTAAAGGCTCAGGCTCACAAACTAAACATCAAACGAAACAAAACAAAACAAAACAGAAACCCAGGACAGAAGAATGGGTGGGTGGAAAGGTAGGGGTAGATCTAGGAAGAGTTGAGAGGTAGTTTGGAATATGATCAAAATACATTGTATTGATACCATTTATTAATAAAATACTTCAAAAATAAATTTAACCAATTTTAAAGCTGACTGCCTCCTTTATATTATAGCAATTGAAATTTTTATTTGATAAAAATTAAATAGTGGAAATAAAAATGTTCATATGTAAAGTTATATTTTTAGATTAAAACTAAATATTAAACAATTTCAAAAACATATTTATAAATTAATAACATGTTTGACTGTTTTTATTTATATCATCTATGCTTTTATGTGTTCATTCTGACAAACAGCCCTTTTACATTTTCACTGGGGATACGGGAGATGGCTTTGTTATATTTATGATGGTTTGTATCAAGTTACTTACAGGGTCTAATTCTTCTTGAATCTAAATCTAGTGACACGTGAGTACAGCAATGGTTGTTTTTGTGATCATGGCAGTACAATTGTCAAAAATAGGACAGTGGTGAGAAAGAAGATAGACAGAGGTGGCAAGGAAATGAACAGTGATGTCTGGAGGATTCCTTGATCCATCAATGACTCTTAATGAGCAGGTACAACTGGAAATTAGGACAAGTTATAGCCAACAAAAACAACAACAAAACAGGCTTGAACATTAAGGTACTTGTGGAATATACACTGGATTCTTTATAAATTTACCTTAATCTATTCCACGACATGAATTTGTACCATAATCATTGAACTTCATCACTTTTCATTGCATTAAGTTTCTCTCAACTCGTGACTTGATTACAGTCTATATTTGAAACTGGCAATGCTCACTGGTAAGCTGGAGTCACATGTGTAGCAATTAACACTTCATCTTCCCCCAAAGTCTTATTTTTGAAACAAAAATAAGGTAAAAGGTAGACTGCACGATCTCTTAAAAGTTTTCCTCTAATCCATCAACATGACTATTAAAGATATTCATGTCTTATAGTGCATTAGAATGCAAGCGGCTCTATCCTTAAAAACAAGCAAATCAAAACAAATGCTGCTTCATTTATATATTTAGATCAAATTCATGTTTGCTCCATTTCTTCCAAACTCCTTGGGGGTGGTTCCAAGGTGGTAACAGAAGACTTGCTGATGGCTGTGAGTGTAATTATAGAGTAATCGAAACATTGTCCTCCTCCTTTTGTCTGAAAAGCAAAGGGGCATCAAAATATGCACAAGAGAATTCAGCTCACTATCATCCATGTACCTAGAAAAAGAAAGTGCCATACAGAGGATGGTAGATATTATGCAAATTCATAACTGTGTCAGGCTAAAGGGAGAAAATAATTCATGTCCTTTTCTAGAGCTCTGCTTTCTAAGGAAGGGTTCCTTCCTGTTCTGAGGGTAGAACAGAGAGTACACTTGAGTCTGGGTATGAGAAAAGTAGAGCTAGAGAGAAAGACTTGAGCTACCAAGGGGAATGGGGAATGGAAAGAAGACATGGGTATGAGGGAATGGGTCAGGGAGGGAAGACATGAATACAGGGGAATGGGTCAGGAGGGATGCCATGGATAGGTACACATTGTAACTGAGTTCCTCTGTTTTCATCATGCTCCTTCCTCATTTTTTTTTTGCTCAGAAATTTCAGTGGAAAGTTCTTAAACAAAGTAGATATATCTTCCAAGATTTTTGTATCTTGGGTTGAATTTGCTTTAATGCAATGAAAGGACCCTATGAGCAAGACAGCAAAGATATTTTTAGGTTGTGCCAGAATCACATATTATTTAAATAAAACTCAAATAACTTACAAGATAAGTTAGGACCTTTTTTCATCAGAATTACAAATTTCAGGAAATAGAATCTTTTGAAGGTCATTCTCAAGTGCATTCTAAATTCATGGTCATCAATATGTTTGAGATTCCAAACCTAAGAATTACTTAAAGATGAGTTAGTAAGGAGGAAAAAATGAAAGGAAGAACTGCTGTATTTGTGTGTGTGCGTGCGTGCATGTGTGTGTGTGTGGGGGTGTATGTGATATATGTATTACAGAGGGACTATCCACCTGAAAGAACTTCCTTTCAGTTAGATTAGATAGTTAACAATGAAAGTAGGGTCCTCAAAGTATGAGTTAGTGTCCTGAACCACAGAAATCTAGAGATGTATTTCCATGTAATAGAATTTGTAAACTGACATATAAGACTTATAAGCCTTTTAGGATGGGCACATTTTCAATAGTATGTAATGATTATAATACAGGTTTTATGTGGTGTGTTACATTGAATTGAATTATTTGTATTAATTTGATACCAAGTTCACTGAATCTTACTGCATAGATGCTCTACATTGCCTACTGATCTCATTCCATGGATTTTCAGCTAGGCTTTCATTTTTAGAATTTCTCTTTTGGTTCTGTTATTCAGCACTGAGTTTTCATTATCTGCCTGTGTGATTTCCTTATTTTCTATTGTCATTAAATGTAAAACATATTTTATAACTGAAATAGAAGTTTAAAAACCCTTATTTCTTTTTAAACCTTTTTTATTTAATTATTTTTATTTTATGTGTATGTGTGTTGTATATGCATGTGTGTAAGTGTGCACCCGTGTTGTATGATGCCCATCAAAGACAGAAGAGGGAGTCAGATCCCCTGGAATGGTAGTTTTGGATATTGTTAGCCACCATGGTTGTGCTTGGATTCAAACCCAGGCCTTCTGCAAGAACAGCCAGTTCTCTTAACCACTGAGCCACTCCCAAACCGTATTTCTTAATTCAAGCCTATAATTTTATTTTTATATTGGCTCCTTTGTGATACAAAACATTGGTTACACATTAGTAACTTTGTTTTACATGCTGGGTGCAATTTTATTCTGCAGAGAATATTGTTTACCACTCGTTTTCAATGTTTTGCATATTATTTTGCCTTAAAATTCATTTACTTGTGTCACTAAGAATTGTTTATCTCCACCTGAATGGAAATCCTGGATAGGCATGGAGAAGCTCTCCAAATGCTGGTCTCCTGCGGGTTTCTTAGCTCTCAGTGCTGGACAGCAATAAGCAGCCAGAAGGCCTGTGGAAGTAGGTGGAAATGGCACCCTCCAGTATTACAGTCTGCAAACTGGCCTGCGGAATGGGCTCTTAGCCTTTGGCAGCAATACGTGTTAAAGTTTTCAGTTCGGGTCTCTGTTCCTTGGCCCAGGAGACTTGAAGGCTCTCTAGAACGTTTATGGTGACCAGAACCTACAGGTTCTCTTCTCCAACTTTTTACAGCCTCTCATCCTTCCTAGTCTCATCAGTTTCACAAGCATTGTCTCCCCTCCCCTCCCCTCCTTCTGCTCCTCTTCCTTCTCACCTGGTCTCTAAGCAACTCTTCAGCTGCCACTTCAGTTGTCAGGCAACTTGCTGCCTGGTCCCTCCCACGGCTCTGCCACTTCCATGATGGCTCCAGATGCTTGCCTCTGTAGGGACTGCTGGGACACCTGGGGCTCCTGGGGGCTGCTCAGAAGAAGGTGCACTCCCATGTTCCTCTGAAGAGCTGGGCACTAATGCCAGGGTCAGTTGCTTAGAGATAGAAACCAGATCAGGACAAGCCCCACACTGCTTCTTCGGGTGTCAAGCAGTGGACTCCGATTGTGCTCTTGAGCGTGCCTTGTGCATTGTGCAGTTGTTGCTGCCGCTATTTGCTCTCTGTGCTATTGTACACCTCCTCACCCCATCTTTACTGCTTCTTTCTTCGCATTACCAGTTCAACCTGAATTATCAAGAGAAGGTGAAAAAAAAATCCAATGACCCAAGCCTTTTATGGAGCCCAAGCCTCCAACACCAGGGGAGGCAGCACAGGAGAGTGTTTCCAAGCAACTCACTGAGTGAGCACCAGAGGCCTGCTTGTATGTCGCCATAAGGACTGCTTTGACCAATCACAGCCATTTGTTTAGGCCAATGGCAGCCTTGCCTCTTAGCATCAACCACAGTTATTGAAGCTTGTGTTTTGGAACACTCAGACACCCTGCTCCTTAGGCACTAGTCACAGCAGTCCCTCTGTTAGACCAACAAGGAAACTGCTTCCATTTGGGGTAAAGTAGATATGATTGCAGGGTCATTGAGGCCGACAATAGCCAAAAGTCTGGTACAAACTTTTTCAAACAGTCATGGTTGAGACTGCACCTTCAAGAACCTTGGCAGTCTGCAGCAATCTTTGCATAGTTGTGTCAAGGCATCTGTGGAGTGTTCAAGATGGCTGTTGTTGGCACAAGGGAAGTCCTGCTGACTGTTAGACTGATAAAATTTTCACTTAAGGAAACAAAGGAGAGTAACACAACTGCTAATTAGGGAGCTAAATTACCCACCCACAATGTCTTTGCTTACTTACAGGAAAATGAACATCAAAAGAGTTCTTATCATTAACCATTAACACCAGCAGTAATTTTAACAGATTTTTAACAGTACTTTAAAATCCTTAACATCTGCCTAGGTTCCCAGGAAGAGGTAGGTCATTCTTAGTTGTCTCACTAGCATATGTA
>NW_008334566.1:615293-623090 GCF_000622305.1 Nannospalax galili | reverse complement strand
ATATATATATATATTCATAGACTATTATGCCTATTAGAAAGTATTCATTTGTTCCCTTTTATAACTGTGTGTGGTGTATGTGTGTGTGTGTGTGTGCAAGAGAGAGAGAGAGAGAGAAGAAAGAGAGAGAGAGACAGAGAGACAGAGAGAGAGAGAGAGAGATATGTGTGTTTTCATATATGTGAGTGAGGGCTATGCATGTGCCACAGTACACGTGTGGAAGTCAGAGGAAACGTAAATGTTTGTATTTGCCTTTCACCTTGTTTGAAACAGATTCTCTTAATACTCACCACTGTGTTTACCAGGCAATCCAACCTGTAAGTTTTCATGCAATAATCCTGTTTCTGTCTCTCATTTCAGTGTAGTATGGTAGGAATACAAATTCTGCTACTGCTTTTGGCTTTACACAGGTTCCAGGAATCAGAACCCAGATCTTCATGTTTGTACAGTAAGTGCTTTACCCACTGAGCCATCTGTCCAGCCTTGTGTTGTTATTTTTATTGGGTGATTTTAAGCATGCTTTTCTAGGGTTTCACTTGAGTATATGGGATGCTCAGCAGTCTCTAATCTCTGACTATAATCTCTGAACATAATGTCCATTCTCACAGCTGATGTCCTCTGCTAGACTTCATGATGTCTCACTCTATGTGGCCAAGAAGACGTGGTCAATGTGGTGATTATTTTACTTACCTATTTACATCTTGAAGTGTTTGGTAGATTATTGGGCACACATTTACACTCAGTAGATATGAGTTCTAATTAAGTAAGTAGAATATGCATTCAGGAATACACTAAGATTATACAATACACTGGAAACCTAGTTTAAGAATTTTAATTGTCAAGACTAGAGAAACGGCTCAGAGGTTAAGAGCACTGGCTACTCTTGTAGAGAACCTGGGTTTAATTCCCAAACCCACATGGCAGCTAACAACCATTTATAACTCCAGTTCCAGGGGAATTCAATGTCCTCTTCCGAACTACTAGGGCATTGTATCACATGGGCACTTATATACATGCAGACAATGCACTCATACACAAAAATAAAAATAATAAATTAAATATTTTAAAAAGAATTTTAATTGTGTCTTGCTCACAGCAAAATCTAGTATTTGGTAGATAATTTCAATACATTTTCCCACAAAGCTATGTGATATGAAAATAATGTTAGAGAAGAAAAAATATATTGTTATATCTGGATTATTTCCATTTGGGATATTTATGCCAATTTAACATTTAACATATAGCTTATGATAGTATTATGTCCATTTGCTGCAGTTGCAACCAATCAGAAGAAAATTTCTACAAAATGCATTTATCAATACATGTTTATAAATGGTTTTAAAAAAGCAGATTTTAGTTATCACTCAAAACCAGTGAATACTGCGAATCAGAAAATGTTCTAATCTTTGCTCTAACCTTTTTGGTGTAGGAATGTCATAGACAGAACTTCAGATATATTGCTGTTACAATGGGGCATTGCATTCATTTTTAGAGCAGTTTCACAAGGAAAAATACTTTGTGTCTTGCTAAATAGTAGTATCCAACTGGAAGTTGAATCTTAGTCCAAAAGACTGCCAACATTGGCAATAATCTCAAAACAGAACTGAATATTACATGTAATTATTGAGAAATTAAAGAGCATTAAACAACACTATGATTAAACTAAAAGTTAATATTAACACATTACAATTTCTCCAGTTGCGATAATTTTCTATATTAAATTGCATAAGCCCATTTTGCAAATTGCAGAGAGGAGTTTTGTTTTCTTGTCAGACAGGTAAATTTTAATAAAGTGAAGTTAACTGATTTTATTTGGTAATTATACAATATATGTTTATTTCAAGTTAACATGTTATATGTGACAAAATATATTTTTATTGCTTAAAATAATAAGTCTTCAATACCCTTGAATGCATATATTTTACAGTAAATTCTAAATAAAAAATAATGTCTATTTTATTTTTATACCTTGATCAACATCTTGTGCCTAGATTGATTGAGGTTTGTTTATTGATTTGTAATTTTTTACTACATTTTAAAGTACCAACCACAATTTGTAAATATTAACAAATGCTTTGAAAAATAAAACCTTTTTTATTCACTTTATGTTCATCTTAATTTTTTCTCTTTTATTATTGTTTTGGCACTGGGAATCAATGATTTCTATTTGCCATAGAAGACTATGTATATTTCTGGCAGGTCTTGATAACACATATGGTTCTCCTAAGAATAACTAAGAAGCAATCTGCTGATGGGTATGCATACAGGGTCTCCAGAAACAACCAGGATCTGTGCTACTTGAAAAGCATGACAATCCTTACTCCATTGTATTTGTTCTTATTTCTCCTTATGACATTCAAATATCTATGACAGCCATATTCAAAATCAACTTAAGTAGTGATTCCCGTTTTAAACCATGTCATTAAGACAAGACTACAAATGATTTTCATATAGTCATAGAGAAATAAAGTTAACATACCAACAGTAAGAGTATTGTAATTTGTTATTCACATAAAATAAGAAAAGATAAAATATTAACTCTTGAAAGTTTTCAGAATAGTCAAAATCATAAAATTAAGCACATAATATGTTGTGCATTTCTTTAAATAGTGGAAGAACTGATGACAATACTTGTTCTGTGAATTAAAGTGATTTTATTACACATTTAACCGCATGCCCTTCCATGGTCCTTTTAAAATTACAAGCACCAGCAGTATGTAGAAGGGTAGTACGCCTCCTTATGCTAAAAATTCTGATGATATCAAATATTTTTGCTCAGTTCTGTGTCTATCAAGCAAGTTCTTTCATTTTAAAAGATTTTAGCAATCCAGAAATGCAGAGAATGAACTGTTTTCTTAGCACGTATTCCACATTCTCAGTTGATAAAACTGAGTAGTTTCTCCATTATCCAACCATGGCTTTGGATATATTATAGGCAGGTTTTCCCAACGCTCTCTCCTATGCAGAGTGGCATCACTTCCTCAATATTGCAATGGCATACTACAAAGTCTGAGTCAATATCAGTTGCCTTCCAGTGTGGAACCTGGTGTGGAGATCAAATGCACCACTCTGAGGCTCCACCTGTTCCTTCCACCATTGGTATCACTATGATGGGACTGGAAATCTGCAGTATATGGTGTCAGAATATTTCTTGAGTTGCTCAGTGTTCTAGCGAAATAAAAGGAATAAAACTCCCATTTGAATATGATCAGCAAAAAGTCCCCCAGTGTATTGGTTAATTTTGACTGTCAATGTGACACAAGCTAGCATCACCCTGGAAGAGTTTCAGTTGAGATACTGTCCAGATTGGGTTGGCCTGTAGGCAGGTCTGTGGGACAATGTTTTGATCATTAACATATGTAGGAAGACCCAGGCCATTGTGGGTGACACCATTCCTTAGGCTGGACCTTGAGCTGTTGAGTAAGAGAGCAGGCAGCATGGATGCATTTTTCTCTCTCTGCTCTTGACTATGAATGTGATATGAGCAGATACTTGAGTTGTTGCCTTGATTTTCCCTCATGAATGGACTGTAACCTGGGACTGTAAACCAAATAAATTCTTTTCTTCTCAAAGTTGATTTTTATCTCAATATTTTGTCAAAGCAACAGAAATGAAACTAGGAGGTTAAGCAAGTACAATGTGTTAAAGTGTTTGAGAATCTGTCCTCTCATTTCTTCTGACACATATATGAGTTGCACAGCCTCAGATGTGAGAACGCCTTGACCACTTGCATTTGAACCACTTTCATTGAGAGATAAGATGAGTGACTTTAAAGTTTTTTGTAGTTGGGGTTATATAAATTGAAATTTAAGGTCATTCCAGGGCTTGTGTAAACTCTTCTGTAACTGTAGATGTGAAGACTGAGTTGAAGTTTTCCTTGATTTTCTATGTAATATCTAGAACATTTATTCTGAGCTCCAGTGTGAACTGCTAAAAGAAATGCTTCACTAATTACATTTTGTGGTCTCTTCTCTAATAATCCCTACACCAAAGGAGACTAACATATTAAAATAAAATGGAAAAATCATTAAATTGAAAAATCAAGTGTTTTTTTATGTCCCTCAAAACTTTAATTCAATTTAAAACTGAAAATAACTGACACAAGGATTACATTGTGTTCTTTTGCCTGACCTAGCCTGAAAATAGTAACTAGTGAAACATAGTATGGCAGATACTATGGTAACCAAGTCAAACAGAGCCAGTATCCAAAATGCAATCCTTCTATCTCTGTTGTAGCTTCAATTTCCTTACTTTTCAAATGCTAGCTTAAATTTATCCACTTTCTATCTCTGATGGCAGCAAAGTAACCCAGATCTGTGGCATACTGGAGGAATTATTGCTTTTCAAATTTATATAAATATATCTTAAGTATAATGTAAATTCAATCAAAGATATGTGTTAGAAAACTTGACAAAATTAAGGGGTAAAATTAGTACAGCCCAAAGAAAAGAACATTATTTGCTTCTTAGGCACACTCCAAGCAATTTTTCACATTGCTGTTGACAGTCATTTGAACTGTTGAAGATTGGTCTTTAAAAAATGCTAGTCTACATAGTGAGTTCCAGGACAGCTGGGGCTACAGGGAGACCCTGTCTCAAAAAGACCAAAAAAAAAAAATGCTGTCTTAAATATTCCACATAAGTCTTTCATATACTTACTTTGCTTGTGTTACAGTACACCTAGAAGCAGAATTATTGGGTCAAAAATTTGGATGGGTTCACAAACAGATGCAGAAGTTTTCCAAAGTGGATATTCCAATTTACATTGGAAACATTGATGTCTATGAAATTCATTTTGTCTACTTTGATGCCAATACATGGTGTTGTAGATGTGACTTTTAGCTCATCTGTGTGAGGAAGTATTTTTTTTTTCCACTTAATGCTGAAGAGTTTTTCACATACTGATAAATAATTTGTATATATAGTTAGTTAGTTATGGGATATCTTTAAGATAAGGCCACCACCTGGGGTGGTGGGGATAAGGGGGGTTTGCGATAAAAAAAATAATACTGTATAGTGCGTGCGTCATTGAATTGAAATTTAGTATTAATTATTTATATGTCCTACAAGCATTAACTTATAGCCACCTGTTGGAGATGTGTGGAACAGATAATACATACAAGTCCAGCTAGACTAGGGTTGGATCCTTCATGCCTTGACGGCTATGCTGAGTCACAGCATCCCCAAAAATAAAAAATACCAAATGTATGACACCACAGTTATGTTAGGCATGGTCTGATTAGACATTAATCCATCGAGATGTCTTATTTAAGGGGAACGTATGGATGATAAAGCATTCAATGGCCCTGAAGTAAGAACCAGATGTCTGATAAAGTGCATTGTTAGCTACCCCCAAGTTAAATGGGCCCGGAGTGAGAAGAGAGGTACTAGTGGGTGGGTTGCTGGTTTCACGGAGGATGGTAGATGAACGGACCAACGTTGGAAGTGGATAGTCATATGGAAGAGAAATGATTTGACTAAGATGGTGTATGCCTGATAACGCAGATATGTCAGCAAAACATTAATATTATGTATTACATGGATATTCATGTGGATTGTAATATTATGTATGCTTACTATTGAGAGAAGGCATTATAGTTAAAAATGTATTTACCATCCTCTCATGACAGCTTCTTGAGTACTAAGAATATAGGCATATGCCACCATTCCTGGCTAATTGGATTTCTTCCTTTCTTTTCTTTTTATATTGAGATACACCCCTGTTGTGTAGTTCAGGCTAGCCTGGAATTTGAATCATTCAACCTCCTGACTATTTGGTTTTATTTTAATCTGAAATTCTAATTCCATTCTATTATTATTTCTTTCTCTTCAGCTTTACTATTTGATATCTAATTGCTCTGTTTTCATTCTTGCCTTTTCTGTTTTTGAACAGATTGAACATATTTATAATCCTATGTTTGTATTGTTTGCTAATTTAACTATTTACCATTTCATACATAAGATATTAAGGATGTATAACATTTATGAAGGTTTCTATAATTCATTTTTAATTAACTAATTAATCGGTTAATTTTTGGTCTTTTTGAGACAGGGCCTCCATGGACCCCAAACTGGTATGGAACTCACTATGTCGACCATGCTGGCCTCGAATTCACAAAATCCACCTGCCTTTGCCTCCTGAATAATAAATAAATAAATAAATAAATAAAAAGAAAATATAGAACAAGTTATTCCTATAACTTAAGGAATAGAAACACCAAACTCAAAATAAGGGGGGAAAATCCACAACCAGACATGTTGACCTGTTAATTTATCAGACTGTAACTTCTGATTTTTTTTTTTTAAGTATTCTACTCTTACCAGCCATGAACACTGGTCAGTTTATTTAATTCTTTTTGTGTATGTGTGTGTGTGTGTGTGTGTGTGTCTTTTTGAGACAAGGTCTCCCTGTAGTCCCAGCTGACCTGAACTCACTATGTAGACCAGGCTGGCCTTGAACTCACAACGATCCACCTGCCTCTGCCTCCTGAGTGCTGAGATTAAAGGCGTGCACCACCACACCCAGCGATTTATATTCTTAAACAACCTAGATATTTGCTTTTTCCTGATAATATGCTATTTATTTACCCTTTTCATTCTTCTTCGGTCTTTCTCATATATTTAAATTTCCTTCTGTTATCTTTTCCTTTTGTCATGAGGAATGTCATTTTTCTGGAACTATTGCTGATATATACTGCTGTCACTTTATATAGCAGTTTTCACCACATAAAGATATTCTTCTATCAGGGCTAGAGAGATGGCTCAGCATTTAAGAGAACTGACTGCTCTTGCAGAGGACCCTGGTTCCCACCATCCACATGGCAGCTAACTACCATATGTAACTCCAGTTCCAGGGGATCCAATGTCTGCTTCTGACCTCCACACGCATTGCACAATACAGGTGTACTTACATGCTTTCAGGCAATACATTCATACACATAAAAATAAATAAAATCTTTTAATAAAAGATATTCTCAGGATGGAGAGATGGTCAGTGTTTAAGAGCACTGGCTGTTCTTGCAGAAGTACTGGGTTCACATCCCTGCACCCATATGGTAGCGAACAACCTTCCATAACTCCAGTTCCAGGTGATCAGATGCCTTCTTCTGCCCTCCACGGGCTCTGCATGGCATGGGTGCACTTAAACATATGTTAAAATAACATTCCAAGACATAAAATAAAAATAAATGAAAGAAACAAATTTTTTTAGAAAACAAAAGACATTCCGGTATCATCATATATGTATGTGTCTTTGAGAAATGAAACTGTTGGTTTTGTAACATTTTAGGTTAAATGTTTTAATTGTAGATCTAGATGCTTTGTAGATATATTCATTCTTTACTATATTCACAGCACTGTATCATGAAATGGTATATTTTATATGCCCCCAATAAGCATATTTGTGGTTTGATGTTCTTATTTAGTTTTACAAATTATTTACCATCTCATATTACAGTATTGTCTCCTCTTAGGACTTCCGCATTCTTCAAATGTATCTTTACATAAGTCAAGTGTCCCCCCCTCTTTTTTAATGAAATATTTTATTTTTATTTATTTTTATCTATTATTTTTTATTTTATGTGTATGCATGTATTGCCTGCATGTAGGTAAGTGCACGCATGTCATGCAACGCCAGCAGAGGACAAAAGAGGCTGTTAGATCTCCTGGAACTGGAGTTACAGACAGTTGCTAGCTGCCATGTGGGTGTTAGTAACTGAACCCAAGTCTTCTGCAAGAGCAGCCAGTGCTGTTAACTGCTGAGCCATTTTTTCCAGCCCCATATATAAAATATATTATA
>NW_008334566.1:603094-614989 GCF_000622305.1 Nannospalax galili | reverse complement strand
TATCTATTATTTTTTTATTTTATGTGTATGCATGTATTGCCTGCATGTAGGTAAGTGCACGCATGTCATGCAATGCCCGCAGAGGTCAGAAGAGGCTGTCAGATCCCCTGGGACTGGAGTTAAGGACAGTTGTCAGCTGGCCATGTGGGTGCTGGGATTTGAACCCAGGTCTTCTGTAAGAAAAACCAGTGTTCTTAACTGCTGAGCCATCCAACCCCTCCGCATCCTTTTTTGGAAGTCCTGGGCAGAGATCCTAGAGTCTTGCATATGCCAGGCAAGCACTCTACCACTAAGCTGCATTCCCATATCACCAGCATTTTTTTTTCTTTTAGAAATATTTATTTACTTGTTTAGAAGTTGTTAGTTAGTTAGTTAGTTAGTTGTTAGCTAGTTAATTGAGTTAGTTAGTTAGAGGTAGGCCTTGTTAAAGTGCCTGGGTCGACCTTGAATTTCCTCTGCAACCTTGAACCTGCAATTTTCAGTCTGCTGAACATTTGCCACATCCTATTTTAATCTTCATATTTTCTCTCTTTACTTCCATCTGGAAATTTTCTCCTAATTTTTCCTTTTGACTCATTCTCTTTCAGCTTTAACTGTTGGTAAACATGGTTATTGGTCCTTATTGCAATTCCTATATATTTTTTAGATTTTTTAAGTCCTCGGTAGTTGTTTTAGTTTGTAGTTCTCTATGAAAAGTTCCATCACACTTTTCAACTCTGTGAATAAACACCAAATTAGAAAGGATTTATTTGTTTGTTTATGTATCCTTTTTTCAGAGCATCTCAGCATTATTACCTGTGAAAAATCCTTGGATTTCATGTTAGTACACGTTCAAAAGAATGTTAATATTTTTTCGTTGGTCGAGATGGATATATATGATCTGACTCTGCCTCCACTGGTCAACTGCATCCACCATAATTCTCCCAAGTGCTGCACTTTATTTTGTACCTGCTATGCTTTTCCTTGTGCCAGAGCATTTCTCCTTTGCATAGTGTTTGCATCATCCATACATCAGCTTCTTAGTAAATGTGGTCTTCTCCCTACCTTAACCCTTGCCTATGATGGCAGCAACTAATGTATGTAAAGGTATTAGCATGTTACTTAGTATAAGATAGACATCTAATATTTTTGAGCGAAATGGTTCACTAATTGCGTCTATTTATCTGTTTATCATTTCTTATAAATGGAGAAAGCTTAAAACTTCTAGTTATCCATTTAGATAGGACTGCTTAGAATACATTGGGTTTTTGCTTAATACATTTGACAAGTGGAGTTAAATCATAAATGCCCATGAGTGTGCCTTGTTCAGAGTGTAATATTCCTGCATTGATTTTAATTATGCTATGGCATATATTGATATAACACTTCATAATAATGTTCTTCAATACCTATCTACATGACATCAATAAACTAGTGAATTTGAAATCTTCCCACTTTCACAAAGCATTTAATACAAATTTGAAGATTTATAGATACAGAAACAGAAGCGAAAGTTTGGCCATGACTTTAATATGCAAGCAGAGAGGATATATATGTTTTGTAGGAAATATTTAAAATTCTAATTGTAAGATGCTCTTAAAATAAAGTTGCTTTAATAATTATTTATATTTGTTGTCTAAGAAGAGGTCATAAGCATTACTGACCCTGGCTAAACCCAACAGTTTCTGTGAAAGAGTAATCTAGAATTTTACCAAAAGCCAAGACTTGAGAAATGACTTGGAGTTAAAATCTAGGAGGAGAATATATTGCTAAAAAGTATAAAATACTTGGAAGCTGTACTAGCAAATTCAATTTTTATGTGGTATCTATAATATTAAAACCCACAGAAGCAGGGAAGGTACAAAATGGAGCTATATTGTGTATAAGCATCAGTGGCTATGATTGTCATTGTGCTGGATCAGGAAGTTCTGAAATCCTTCTATACCACCCTGTTTAATTACAATAATAACAATAATAATTAACAATAGTCACTGGGTATTTCAAATTTCATTAGGTGCAGATCTCACATTATATACTCTTATCACAGCAATCCACATAACAAGATCAACAACAACAAAGTGATTAAGTATTAATACACAAAACAATAAGACAGAAAAATTTGGGGAAAATGTTGAGTAAGGCTATCACCTTGTTTATTATGAAGACACCAGAAATTTTTGCAATTGTCCAAAGTCACCAAATTCTACTCATTTAAATATGTGCAGATCCTTTTATATAAACTGAACGTCAATAAAGTTGGTATTTTTTAAAGTACCAGAGACTTAGTTTGGAAGCAAAATTTAAAGTACAAATCTGTGAACAGATCAGCCTACTGACATTAAGATAGAAGGATATTGTAGCTAAACTCTGTTGATTCTATCTTAGAAATCATTGTAGGAATGACTTCTGAACACATGACTTTCACCTAACCTTGTAACAAAAATTTAATCTTACATTTTGAGATCATTTAACACTATCTCAGCTTATTTATAGTTTAAAGAAGCTCAATGGGCCTTGGGATTCTCTTAAAACCTAAAGATATAGCCTTAATCCCTCATGACCTTTGCTTATGTATAATTTATATTAAAAGGGAGGATTGACTAATCTATGTGAAATTGCATAAGTGTGGCTTTCAGGTGGCTGTGGTTTACTACTGCACTTACAACTCCCCTTTTCCCATCCTGCTTTTCTTTCTGTATCTGTTCAGATATTGTGTTGATCAATCAACAGTGGAATTACTTTCTAGAAATGTTAGACTTCATCTTTCAATAAGTAATTTATTTAAATGAAGGAAGAGACAAGAACCTAGTACTATCATAGTATGAAAATGACAGACTTTCAACTATTGTACTGGTTTACCGTACTGGCTTAGACCCTTGTCATGTGGACACTAGGGAGATTCTTGGTGGTCTGTCAGGGCACAGCAGCAGAAGCCACTGGACACTGAGAAATTTAGGGACTGTCAATTTCATGGTAGCCAGGAAATGAAAAACAAAGAGAAGGCAGGAAGAAAGAGGAGAGAGGGCACTAACTATATGCATATCTATCATCTATCATCTATCTATCTATCTATCTATCTATCTATCATCTATCCATCATCTATCTGTCTATCCATCTATCTATCTATCAGCTATCTATCCTCATTTGTGTATCTGAACACACAGAGAGTAAAGAGACAGAAAGAGAGAAGGAGGGAGGAAGGGATGGATGGAGAGAGAGAGAGAGAGAGAGAGAGAGAGAGAGAGAGAGAGAGAGAGAGAGCAGGTTCCCAAATCCTCAAAGGGACATTCCCTGTGGTCCGGGGTCTAACTGTGATGGAGCAATATCAAGTTCTGAGTGCTCCTCCTCACATGGTTGTCTCTTCCTGAAAACATGACTACAGCCTATCCTGCAACCACCCTCCTAGATATGGTACTATTCCCCTTGCAACTGCCCTCCCATATTATATAACCTCCTACACAGGCTCCTTCCCCTTCCCCAAAGGGAGAAAAATATAAAATCTCTAAGTCAGTGAAAAAGACTTCTCCTCTTCTGGATCCCAGGTATAAGGGAGTGCCCATCTCCTTCAGCCCTGAGGGGTAATGGTAAGGTTCATGCTCTAATAAATCTGTATGCTTTGTAAAGGTGGGTGTCCTTTATCCCCTTTCCGCTGTCTATTTCCTCACAAGCTGTATCAACTTAGTCTATATTCTATGCCAAGGATAGAATCTAGAGGGATGATATTGATAAATGGAGATTAAACAGCTCAAGTGTGTTTTGCTACATTCCTTTTGATAGAAAACACCAACTCGGGATATGTATGCAAATCTAAAATGAATATGAAGCTTGGTCATGGCAGAAAAAAATTAGAGAAATAAGAATTCTGTGACAAAATTGAAACTTGCTTTGGAAGCAATAAGTTGAAACACTGGCAGAGAAGAGAAAGATCAAGTAATTTGGAGTATAAACATGGACTATTCAAATAGAACCTAAGAAGAAAAAGAAGAAAATAAACAAGAATATTCTTCATAGGCAGAGAAAGAAAATGTAACACAAAATTGAGTGTTTATATTTTTCAAATGAAGACAAAGTACTTGAATAGAACACATTTAAATATTTAAAATATTATTGAAGGAAATAATCTGGATATGAAAATAAAATCATACTTAACAAAAGTGTTCAATGTGATATAGCAAAATTTCATGATGAAAGAATTCATTACAATCCTGAAAATATTTTGAATTAAGAATGAAAGACCATATATTATGGGCTTACAGCTGAGGACAAAGTTTTTAAAATAAGAATCATACTGGCTAACCATACACCCTTAATCCTAAATATTCATGAGCTGTAGTCCACATGTATAGGTTTTCAAGGAAAAGTCTTAATCCATGAATCACATATTTAGGAATTCTATTTCTAGCCTTTCGGCACTCTGATAAAATATCTGAGATATTCAAACTATAATGATTATTTATTTTGGTTTATTGTTTTAGACGGTTCACTTATGGTCCCTCAGCCTTACTATTTTAGCCTGTGGAAAGGTGACGTGGCAAGTGGAAATCCATAGTTAGAGAAAAAAGTCTACTTTACAGTGATCAGGAAGTGAGACACAAAAAGAGGAGTGACTAAACAAGGGAAGAGAGCTGGATGTGGTGGCACACTCCTTTAATCCCAGCACTTGGGAAGCAGAGGCAGGCAGATCTCTGTGAATTTGAGGTCAGCCTGGTCTACACAGGCCAGCTGGAGCTATAGAGAGCCCCTGTCTCAAAGAGACAAAAAAAAAGAGGGATATTTCAGCTTTATTTCTGTTGTTGTGATAAAATACACTGTCAAAAAGTCATCTAAAGGAGAAAGGTTTCTTTCAGATTACAATACCAGGTTATAGCCCATCATTGTTGGGAAGTCAAGGCAGAAACTTCAACCAGTTAGTCACATTACATCCCAAGTCAAGAGCAGAGAAAAGTGAATACATACATTCTTATTACCTTGCCTGTTTGTACTTGAGTCAATCTCTACTCTTATGCAATTTTGGACTTCTTGTCTAGGTAATATTTCTGCCCATACTGGATTGTGTCTTTCTATATCAATTAAGACAATCCCCTATAGACATGTTCAAGAACAACCTGAATGTAGACGGCCCCTCACTGAGACTCTCTTCCCAAGTGATTATTGGTTATGTCAAGTTTACAGTTAAAGCTACCACCACACTCCCATATCCAAAGGCATATCATCAGTTGTTCAACATCTTTTCATGAAGTTCCCTTCCTAAATGTTTGTGCTATCTCTGAATAACACCACAGGCTGGTATCCAAGACACCAACACACAGATCTTTGTGAAAAATTTAAGATCTAGAGCATTCCAAATCCTAACATGGCATATTGCTGTTTATTTAAAATGGAAACAAAAGATACCCTCATAAACACAAGGACTTAGCCAAATCCTTATATGTGAGTATATATTCTGATGTAGCTGCAGAGGTAAAGGAAAGAAGGAACCTGAAAGAGAAGAGCAGTAGGAGACACATGTTACTAAGGGACAAATGGATAAAATGGAGATATTTTTCTTTAAAAAAACTATATTGAGAATTTCATACACGCATATAATGTGTTTTGATCAAATCCATGCCCACTCCATCCTCTCCAACTCCTCCCATGTCTCCCCATCACTTTTTTCTGACAACTTTGTGTACTCTTTTTTCTTTCTTTCTTTCTTTCTTTCTTTCTTTCTTTCTTCATTCATTTTTTTAAATGGGACTTTTTGCTACTCTAACATTCCATCCTCTGAAGAGGTAACCCCAAAATTTTATAGGGATTAGATAAGGGCTCCCAAATACTTTTGTCGTTTTTGGCCTTTGGAACAGAGTATGTTGCTAAGAGGCCCAAGGACATTGTGAGTTTAAGCCAAGAAACTGACTACTTTTCTTTGGAGTCTTTTACACTAACTACCTACCCAATTCCTACCTCCTATTCTCTTTTTAAATTTATTTAATAACCACATAATTAGTAGAGTTTCATTACCACAGCATTGGCATAGTCAATAACAGTTTCCAGAGCAAAGATGCATCTCTTTCAAAATTGTCTATAAATTTTTAGTTTTACATTGTTGAATTAATACAGTTATACATTATTGTACTCAGTATAAACCCTAAAAGTCATAAAATTGAATGAAGTTATAGCATTTAAAAAGATCTCCATTTCTTTTAAAATATATTGTTTCATACAGATAAGATCATTTTTAATGCAGCTAAAACTTAGATGTTTGCATATCCATCTCTGATCTCTATATTGGTTGTTACTAGTCACAGTTACTTTCTGAGATCCTTGGCACCTGAGCATGGATATAAAGTCATCAGGTAGATTTCAATGGTAATGTTTTTCATATTTACTAATTAATATGAAGCAAATTTTTATGCTTCTTCCTCAAATATAACTCATTTTTAATTTATTGATTTTTGTGTGTGTATATCATACAGAGAATCTCAAAGAATCTTTTTCTTATTTATACCTGCATCCCAAATGGCACCCTTCCATAGCCTCCCCACATATTCTGTCATCCCTCTTACTTTCCACTGTGTTATAAGTGCCCCCAGCCATTACCAAGTGCTAGTCTATTCACTGAGTCTAGTCAGCCTATCTAGAATTCCTTGTTTTAAGAAGATTGGTTCTTCCTCATCTAGCAGAAAACCAGTTGCCAACATTCCTTTGGAAAAGATAGGGGTCTGCTGTTCATTTTCCCAGTTCCATGTTGCTACTGTCGGGAGTCTTTTGGGTCACCCTAGCCAACAACTCAAAGGAAGGTATCTCTTGTCTGATATTGAGGATCTGTTCCTCGGGGGTTATATGGGCTTGGGAGGAACCCCTGGCCCCTTTCTTTTACCAGTTCCATCTATGTGAAGATCAGTCAAATGTCCTGCTCAACTGTGGCTGGCTTCCCTTGGAAAGATGGAGTAATTGCTTCATCAGTGTTGACCCTCCTCTTTGTAGACTGGACACTGGTTCAAGTCCATCTGGTAGGGTCTCCCCGGCTTCCTTGATCAAGAGGACAGGTGACTCACCACAGTTACAGGACATTTTGAGAGATTCTCCATAGTCCCCTGGAATTTAGTTGACCTTGGAGGGCAAGGAGCAAAAACTGTCCTTCAAGTCCCTCTAACCAGATTAATATAAGCATCAAAGTATTACTGTTAAACATCCAATTAGGTTAGTTCCACCAGTCCGATACTTTTAATTACCATGCACTACATATACAAAGCTTGGGCAAAAAGCCAAACATGTTCAGATAAACCTTGACTAGACATATGTTCTTTGAACTAGTTGTATGTATAATTTGTCAGTAGGTTGTTGGACTAATAGGGTTCCTTATGGTTTTGTTAAAACCAGCTAAGCGTTGTTTATCTTTCTCATTTTCTAACCCTTCCACTGCTGTTTCCTTAATTTTCCCATTCTCCCCTTAATAATACCCTTCTCCTATGGTCCCTCATCTCTTGAGCTCCTTCTTTCCCTTTATCACCAAGTTTCCTTGTATAACCTTCCCATTAAAATAATCCCATTTTTTATCCATATCTCCCTTACTGAAACCTGTTTCCTAATGTTTTTCTATTTCAGGTTCGTTCTTTTCCTTTACCTCCCTGATTCCTTTTTATTATCCTGATTCCTGTAATTATGTCTGGATGCATACTCACTTATAAGGATTTGGTGCTAGGATAGACATATGAGGGAGAGCATACGTAGTTTCTTTTTCTGAGTCTTTTTCACTTAGTATAACAGTTTCTAGTTCCATCCACTTACCTGCAAATCTCATGATTTCATCTTTCTTTACTGCTGAGTAGAACTCTGTCATAAAAATGAACCACATTTTCATTATCCACTCATCAGTTGAGGGACATTTAAGTTGCTTCCATCTCTTGCTTTGGTCTGGTCTTTCCTTGTCCTTCTATTCCTCTGTTTTGGAATAAGAATATTTAATCTGTGTCATTATACATTTGATGTATCTTGGCTTTTAATTTAATTTTTAATTTACAACACTTGCATTTAAGGCATTACATTGTGTCTCAAAGAATCTTTGGACCTTGAAATATTTCATCTATAAACCTAGAGACCATTGGAGTCAGGATAAATGCACGTTGCATTATGGGATATCCATAAGACTACAGTGACAAAGGGCAAAGTACTTTGGTTTGAATGTGCATGTTTCCTGACAGACTCATGCATTTGAGTATGTAGCTCCCACTGGGTGACATTGTTTTGGGATATTATGGAACGTTTTGGACTTAGGGCCTAGTTGACAGATGCAGGGGTCAGGAGCAGGGTTAATGATTACAGCCCAGTGCTGATGCTGACCCAGGGCTTGCATCCTGACTGCCTATGTGATATAACAACCTGCCTCATTTTCACTTCCGCAGTCATGAGCTGTTTGTGTCACATTGCCTTAATCATGATGGAGAGCTCTACTCCATGAACTCTGAGAAAGAATACATCTTTTCTTTCTTAAGTTGTTTATTGGCAGGTGTTCTACAATAGCAATGAGAAAAGTCAGTAACACAATGATCTTCCATGTACACTGCTATTCAAAATCATTTGCTGTTGCTAAGTATTTAAACAGTCTCATAAAATACCGAGTTAGAAAACTTTCTCATTTTACATTCTCTTCCTGGTTCACATACGTTATTAAGACTGAATATGATTTTTGTATGGAGCAGAATCATCTTCTATTGGACATTGCTGAGGTCATGAACCAGGAAAAGATAACATTTTACCTACCTATTTTTAAATTCTGAGATTCTGTTAGTCCTTTCATGGACAAGATTAAGCATTTTTTTTTTCCTTAACAACAACCCCAGACTTCATAGACTATAAGGGAGGAGGCCAGGCACGATTTCTGTCATCAGAATCATTCTACCACATCTTTCATGCCTGAAAACAGCCGAGAGTTGCTCTCTACAGCTGTTGCAAGCATCTTAAGTCTAACTTACTTCAGGTATACATTAGCTGACGGAAGGACCTGACCAAAATTTGACCATTTCCCCTGGGATCTCTTCTGATGAGCTGTCAGGACAAGGATCATGGCTCTTCTATGTCTTATACTAATTTTGTCAACTTTGCTGCATCTTGGCTTTCAGTAATCTTGCAACTATTTGTTGTATAAACATAGTAGATTGGAAGATGTGCCTGACACCTGGACTCAATCACTCAACTATCTCTAATAATTCTAATGATATTGACACATTGGAAGGTTGTATTTTATAATTTTACTGTAAAACTGTTCTCCTAATTGATGTAGGTGCTTCTTGTGGTGTATGATCACAGTTAACATTATTTTTTTCCACAAAGACAACATGTACCACTAAGATTTTATCCTATGTTAAAACCAATTTTACTTTATCTTCTGCTCTAAACTACAAATATATTTAACCTAAGAGGTGAAGAAGACTCTGAGTATTTAAATAAATTCTACCAATAGGTCATTTCACTATGAGATAGTGCAGAACTCCCTAAAATGAGGCCATGCTGGGCAACCTAGAGAATCTTCCAAAGAGATAGTAGTTTGATCATACATATATAGAGGTCCAGCCTGTGTTGGAAATTATCTAACTATAAAACATAGCATGGCAGTTATACATGATAGCAGCTGGAATGACTAATGACTCCCCTGGGCAGGATTTTTATAGATACATAATTTTCCCTAGATTTCATCCATACGCCAACATACATAGATTAATGTCTCAAGCTTAGTAGAAAGAGCAAAACAGATAGTTGAGGAGAACGATACTTGGTTTTTCAAGGTAGACCAGGGTGGCTTGTTGAATACAGTAGGATTCTGGAATATTGTTGATATCAAGTTTGATTATTTTCTGTATTAAATAAATTGAAAATATTTTATTCCCAGCCTTTTCAGGTCTGACCAATAAGGATAGCTAATTGTATTGTGTACTTAAAGAGAAATTCGCTGGAAGCCAAAATAGTTTATAAACAACATGAGAGACAAATATATTTGGATCTTGCTATTCTGCTTATAGTGTAAAGCAAGACTTTGGTGTTCACTTTTCCAGCCTATCTTTTCAAGGATATTTGGGTGGAGAACTGCTTGAGCCTGTTGGAACTTACAACATGCTACCACAGACCAGAGATGTCAGACATGGATCTACAGGATTCTGTTTAATACATTGGGTTTCAGTCTTGCTTTGTTTAACTTTCCTCGATATTGTCTTCTTCCATTGTTTTGGAATAGGAATATTTACTCTATGCCATATATATTGAATGTATGACACTTTTTTTTCATTTTTAGAGGGACTTATAGATAAGAATTTAGCTTGAGTCTCTGAAGAGACTTTGGGTTTAGATCCTTGAGAACTTTTTGAGAGGGAGTAAATATATTTTTCAATATGAATTGGCCATGAACCAGTGGAAAATAGGGACAGAATCATTTTGGTTTGAATATAAAATGACAAAGGCCCACATTTTAAAGTGCAGGTCCATATCTGATGGCACAATTTTACAAAATTATGAAAACTTTAGAATGTGGGGCCTAGTTGGAAGAAATGGGTTACTATGGATGGATTTTGGGAATGTGTAGTCCCTATCCCCTCCTGTGTCTCTCTCTACTTCCTGGCTGCCACAATGTGAACTCCTCTGCTTACCCCTCCGTGGTGTACTGCACATATAAAATCATGAATTAAAATAAAATACTACATTTTTAAACTGCACATATCACAACAATAAGAAATGTAACTAAAACACCAAGCTTGTGGATGACTTTTAGAACAGGCCAGGGCAATGCAATGTAATGTAGAGGAAGAGTGGGTAAAAAGCCAGAAGCATATGAAGGGCTGAGGTGACTGTGATTAGCAAACTGGTATGGAATAGGTCTTTGCTCAAGCTGTATTTCATAAAAAAGTGTACAGATGGACCCAAGTGTTTCAGGAGCCTGACATACACTGATACTTGAATGAGCAGAGTATCTTTGCAAGTTTCTTTCACCAAGATCAAACCGGATTTTTCATTACCGTTTCTTCAATTCTCTTCTTCTGTTCCCTTATTTTATTCATTTAAGAAATAAAACAGGGGGTGGAGAGACAGCTCAACTGGTAAAGTGCTTGCTTCACAAGAACAAGGCTCGAAACATGACACCCAGAACCCATGTAGGAGAATCTGATGAGGTGGTGAGTTGCAATCCCAGTGATACAGAGGCAGAGGCTGCAGGGGGTGGTGTTCCCTGGGGCACCCTACTCAACCACAATAGCTTACTTGGTGATTGTCAGGGCAGAAAAAAACCCTGTCTTAAAAGACAAGGTGGGTGGTGACTGAGAAAAAACATGTGAGGTTGTTCTCTGGATTTTACACTCACATGCACACACATGCACACATCCCTGCCTATACACATGCACCCCCACACATACATGTATACACATGCATACATGCACATATACAAATAAAACATTAAAGGTACAATTCACTTCAGTCCATGCCCTTCCCCCATTCCATTCATATACCTCATTTTCAGATCTCCACTCAGATCCTGAAATGGAATATTCCTGTTTTGTCTCTATGGTTACTGAATAGGTTTTCATCATTCACTAAAGTAGAAAACTGATTTATGTGCTTTAAAATTTTATGGAATATATCATAACTGATTTATCATTTAAAACAATATCGAATAGAAAACACAAATTACAGAATTATGGAAATTGTACAGCAGTTAAGATGTACAAACTAGATTTATATGTAGTAACATCCATGAAAGTTGAAAACATATTATGTGGTACAAATACTGGTTTTATAATAAGTGTGCTGCTGTACATAAGTCAAATTTAATAACTCATATAGCTGTGCTGTATAAGCTCATATAAATATGCAACTTATTTATTATGATTTTGAAGGAAACATATTTAGCTTGTTTCAAAGATTTCCTATTATGAATAATAGCATAGTGAACTT
>NW_008334566.1:556533-602950 GCF_000622305.1 Nannospalax galili | reverse complement strand
ATAAAAGAATTATTAAATATAATTCTGTATTAAGATAAGAAAATTTGCACATTAATGAGATAGTTCTGCTTTTCATGTTAGATACTGTAATGTTAGATACTGAATGTTGGATACTGTAAAACACAGAGCATTTTCAATGTTTTTTCTCAGTACATCACTATTGTTATTTTATTTTAGTCAATGCTGACAACACTACTTTGCATTAAGTACCACATGTCAGAAGTATGTTTATAGTTATTTCAGAAACTGTTGGAAATTCTCTCCTAATTCCAGACATAAATCAGTTAGCTTTTAAAAAAGAAATTTAGGTAAAACCAGGCATGGTGGTTCATGCCTTTAATCCCAGAACTCAGGAGGCAGAGGCAGGCATACCTGTATGATATTGAGGTGAGACTGGTCTCCATAGCAAGCTCCAGACCAGGTATAGGGAGACCCTGTCTCAAAAAGACAAACAAGAACAACAAAACCAAACCAACCAACCAAAAAAACCTCATGTCAAACAGCAGTTTTAAAAATCAAACATTCTAACACATGGTACAAAGATACAATAATTTTATGCTTCTGTACTGGGAATAATGGTAGAAGAATATTCAAAGTAATTGTTTCCCATCAGTAAACCATTATGTTTCTACAAGAGCAGAAAACTGTGTATATAGTAAAATCACTGCAATTCATAATTTGTTGTAAGTAGTCTTGAACCTGAGCCAAGGGTGTTTCAGGCAGCATTCACTGGAAGTGGGTGGAATGAGGAAATATACAGTGAAAAGTGCATATGTTGCATGTTTAGAAGCAAGGTTGCAGTGAAATTGCCTGATGCAGCAGAGGCAAGCACTTTCAGAAACAGCTGGGATTCATTATGACTGATAAACATTTGTTTTGATTTTCAGTACATTTTTGGAGTTTGCACATTCATAAAAATTGTACTGTGCCAAATTTTTCATGATCATCATATTTAGTTATATGGCCTCATTTGATCACTCACTGATTAAGCAGCTGTGTTACAGATATACACTGATTAGAAGAAATGCTGGATAACTGGAAAGGAAATGTTCAAATCACTACAGGTATTTTCAAATTATTTTGTGTTATATTTTCACATCAACTATGTTTAAAAAATCTTGTTTGCTTGTATCCTAATGATAATTTGTGTTGTCTTTTAGGAATATTATATAAATTGCCTTCATTGTTAGTTATTTGACATATTATCATGTATGAATTAGTTAGTATTTATTTTTCTGTAATTCGTATCTGTATGCAAGCAATATACTTAAATACATAGATGTAGGCATTTGGTTTTTCATGTGAGAAGTAGGAGTTTTGTTGTTGTTGTTGTTGTTGTTGTTTGATTTTTTTACTTTTGGAGATAGGGTCTTCCTATAGCTCCACCTGGCCTGGAATTCTCCATGGAGGCCAGGCTGGTCTAGATCTCACAAAGATCTGCCTATCTCTGCCTCCCAGGTGCTGAGATTAAAGGCATATGCCACCACACCTGGCTTGGAAGTAAGAGTTTTTTCTATTCTTTTCTTTTTTTTACCCCTTTGGTAAGTTATATTGAATTCTTTTGTATTTAATACGGAACATCTTAATCAATCTTAATCATTATGCATCCTTCCCCATTGGCACTCTCCCATAGCCCCCATCCCACTAGAATTCATATACGCTGTCATTTGTGTTAAGACCTGTTGTGTCATCTGTTGGCGTATAGTCAGACTATCTAAATTCCTTCCCTTTAAGAAGATGAGCTCTTCCTCATCCAGCAGTAATCATCTGCTTATAATTATTTGACCAAGACTGGAGCTTGTTGTCCATTTCCACTTTTCTGTGCTGCAATTTTGTCTGCTTGAGTATGCATAAGTCTTGTGTATGCTGACACCATTGCTGTAGGCTCATATGAGCAAGGTCCCGAGAGCCTGTAGGACTCTACTTCCATAATGTCATTCACCTCTTCCCTGGCTCTTACAATCTTCCTGCTCCCTCTTCCACAGTGGTTCCTTAGTCCTGGGTGGGTGCAGTTTAATATAAGAGTCCTGCCCCACACTCTGCAGATTCTTACTCTTCATGTTTTGGCCATTTGTGACCTTTTGTTTCTGGCCCTCTGTTCCATGACAGAACTTCATTAATGAGAATTGAGAGATGATTCATTAGTGTTGTCTTTACCCCTTGTTCTACATTTTGTGAGCCTTTCATGTGGAACTCTGTAATAGTCTCTCTCTGCTGCAAAAGAAGCTTCTTTGATGAATGATGAATGGGATACTTGTCTATAAATATAAGGGTTCATATTTTGCACATAGGAAGAAATTACATCTTTCTAGGCATGTGACAGTCTTGGGGTTTTTCTCTAAGATCTAAGACCTCTATAGTAATGTGTATTTGACTATGGACATATGAGTTCTTATAGACTTGTTTGATCACATTTTATTCATTATATATGTGGATATCATCCTGCTCTCTAGGTTTCACCTTTTCATTTATCATTTCCATTGTGCCTCCTTTGTTTATTTTGTCAGTAATTTTTTTATACTTTATGTCTTTCTTTTTGGTTGAATAAATTGCCTGTGCCCCAAAGTCATAAATATTTTTCTGTTTTTTCCAGAAAACTTAATATTTTCCTTTGTATGTAGAGAGATCACCAATTGAGTAACCTTAGTAGCAAGAACCATATTTTATATTTATAATTATTTGTAGAAAAAAGGTAATTGAAAAAATTAACACATAATATTAAATCAAATGCTACTTCAGACACTACTTAATTACTCTCATTGCTAATCATCATCAATAAATATTCAAGTATTCAATCCTCTGAATATCTTATTTGTAAATTAAAATATGTGTCCTTTAAGATATTAAACTGTAATATTAATTTGCCTTAGAAAATTTTCTTATACTTTATTTAAAATCATTTAGAAATTTCTAATGCAAGTATTTGAGAAAACAACTCCCTTTGAGTGGTTGGTGGGAGTGATCCAGGAGACTTCCAGGATAACACAAACTATTGCCAGACCTCTTGGTTGTCTCCTAGAACTAGTAGATGGGACCCTACTGCAGAAGACAGGATGAACTTTAGATACAGGACTTGAAGCAATGGGGCAGGAATTGAACTGGAAAACTTATAACTGAAGTTTGGCTATCATAAGGCTAAATGATAATATGTAAACTGCCAAGGGAAAAAATAATCAATGCTCTAACCCAGCCATAAAGCCTAATAACTTCTATTGGTACATTAGTGGCACTGTTATCTTAGCACAATCAACAGCTATCTAATTGTACTTGAAGCCACCATGGTGGGAGTGAACTCATGGGTGGCACTGTAAATTCAGTCAAGTACCCATGGCAAGAGAGGACATAGATCCTAGAGAAAATCCTATATCTTTCCTATCTCTAGACAAATGAAATTTCATACTATATGCAAACTACGATCCTTGTATTTACAAACAAGCACACCATACACCATTCATCAAAGAAGCTTCTTTTTGAAACAGATGAAGGTTACTTCATAATTGAAGAACTGGTCAGACACAGTGAATATATGTGTGAGAGATGCCCAGTACAGTTGAACTTCTATAACTAAGGCTCATGGAATATAGTGGAACAAGGGGTAGAGAAGAAACTAATGCATCCCTCAACTTTCACCAGTTAGGCTTTCTTGTATAGCAGAGTTTGATACATACAGAAGGCCACAATTGGCCAGGTTTTAAAGAATGAGACTAAAGAATGTGTATCCCTCCTATATGGAACCCACCCACGGCTCAGGGACCATTGTGGAAGAGCGGCAGAAAGATTCTAAGAGCCAGGGCTGGTTCATGAACACAGGGAAGCAGAAGCCTTCTGCCTTCAGCAGAGGCACTGAAAGCTTGCACATGTGAACTTATGGCAATGGTGGCGTTGAGCACAGGATTCATGCCAACTCAGTTGAACAAGGGCCCAGAGGGGAGGAGAGAGATGGGTGGTGGGCTGGCCAATCTACTCTGGTAGACTGAGAGCTGTTGGAGGCTGGTTGATGCTGGGTAGGGGAGAATATACCTTGCACATGATCTCTGGATGGACCACCTGGACTCCAGTGGACAAATTTACACTGAAGGAGATTTGGGTGCAAATGCTTCACTGGACAGGACTTACCATATTTGGTGGAGTGTATCAGGTCCGGTGGAGGTATGGGCGGGCATCGATGGGGGAGCAGGTCTGGATTTGATCAGAAACTGTTCTTTGAGAATAAAGAAGCTCATTAAAAAAATAAAAAACCAACAAATACAAATTGAGTCCAATATCAGCTCAGGTTTTGAGGATTTGGGCAATCCGAAACTAGTCAAATCATGGCTTACGAACAAGACTGTGCTAACAAAATTAAGAGGAACAGAACAAATGAGAATTCATATTGAAATTTTGATGCTATACAGCAGTCCCTTCTGCATGAAATAACTACCATCCTCACAACTTCAGCTGAGCCTGATTGCTAAACATCGTCGCAATTGGGCTTGTTGACAGTTGTGCTCATTCATTAAAGGAGAGCCAAGCAGTGTCACTGGACCCTTACTGGACTGCCCAGCCACTCTTCCCAGTCAACTGTATGTAAATTGACCCTAATCACACATGGCATCCCGAATTAGGGGAGGACTAAAATATACAATCTGTGGAAGGCTAGGAAAAGAAGGCATTACCCATGCTGGGTAAAGGCTATCCAGTGTATATACCCTCAGGTCATACATATACCTCAGCAACCCCTCAGGAAATTTTTCTCCCCCTATCTAGAAGCCTTTGAGAGGGAACTGACACTGATTCTAACCACGCCAACAGCTATCAAAATGCCTGAAAGCAAATCCTGAATCCATCACTCTCGAGTCCCAGCCTTAGTAGACAAAAGAAAAATGAGGAGGAATCCAACAGAGGGATGCTTTTGGAAGCCCTTGTCAAGAAACTCCAATGGACTCTCATATGAACATTTGAAAATTGCCCTGATTTGACTTTTTTGTAGTTCCCTGTCTAGAACTTGTAATACTAATTCCTCTTGCTTTTACTCCTCTTTCACATCTCCTATTCACGATTCAAGGAATTTCTTTTCCCTTAGAGATAAGAATTATGCAATTTGGGAGTCTCTTAGATAGACCCACTGAAGGGGTACCCCAGTTGCCTCACCTTGCATGCCTGTTCAGCATGGAAGAAGCCAGAGCGGTCTGCGTCCCTATTCCCTATTGGCAATTTGGAATAACCCTTTCAGAGGATGGCATGATAAGAATAGGAGGTAGGAATTGGCTATGTAGTTAGGGTAAAAAGACCCCAAAGAAAAGTAGCCAGTTTTTTGGCTAAAAGTCAAAATGCCCTTGGCACTATTAGCAACATATTCTGTTCCAAAGGCCAAAAATGTCAAAAGTATTTGGGAGCTTGTATCTAATCCTCTTCAGAGGGGAGAGTGTTAGAGTACCCAAAAGCCCTATAAAAATAAATAAATGAAAGAAGAAAAAAAAGAAATTTAATTTTGAATGTCTATAGCTGATCTATGTGAAGGATGTTTCAATCCTTACCTATGACAGTACTACTGGTTACTAGTACTACAAATTACATCTTGGTACATGTTAGATAAGAAGTTTCACAAATTTGGGATTATTTGTCTTTCAGTGTAGAACAAAATCCAAGTTGTAAAATTACCTGGACCTCCTACATGCAAAATTTTTGTTTGTTTATACAATGCTATCTTAAAAGGTTTTAAATTTTATTTTAATTAACATATAATTGCACATATTAATTGGAATAGAGTGACAGTCTATTACCTGTTCATGAAAAGTCGTTATTAAATCAGGATGATTAGCATTTCCATATTGCTGTCATTTTTCTCTTCCTCCCTCCCTCCCTCCCTCCCTCCCTTCCTTCCTTCCTTCCTTCCTTCCTTCCTTCCTTCCTTTTTGAAGCAGGGTAGACCTTAGGGATAGGGCTTTGCTGTGTAGATTGGACAGTTATACTCTTTCAGCTTAGCATGTACTGGGATCACAAGTGTTCATCATCACACCCAGCTTCTTACTATTTCTTGTTTGTAGGCTTCAAATGCCTCTCTTTTAGTTTTTCTTTTCTTTTCTTTTCTTTTCTTTTCTTTTTAATTACCTAGTGAATATTTTACCATTGTGATCTGGAACCCTAACTGTATTCCTTCCACAAGCCTCCTCTGTCTTCTCAGTTCTTAATCTCTCATAGTTATGGCTCAACTACATTTTTGTGAGCAGATGGTGGCTGTTCTCTTAACAGACATCAAATTAGAATTTTTTAATCTTCTTAACTCAATTCTATTATTGCTTAGATTTTTCTAATAATTGTTATTAATTTTATGAACTTTAATTAGAAATATAAAATTGTAAATGTATTCTGGATTTTTTAAATCACTTTAGTATATTATAACATTTATAAAATATTGAGTTTGAAATGATTTCCTTTTCCTTGCATTGTGTAATGGTTCCTCTCCCACTTTTAACAATTTTACATGGTTTATGTCTTTCAGTAATCAATACAGATTTTGATATTTGTCTGTGTTAGGGTTCAAGAGTCAGGAATAATTCCCACAGACACACACATACACAAATACTGCATAAAAATTTTATTCAGAAATTTAAAGTATAAGGCAACCAAATTGGTGGCTAGCCGGGTACAGACTCCACAAACCAAAGATGGCATCCACCCCTAACACTAGCAGGCAGAAGCTTTTATAGGGAAGTTTCATAGAGGCCCACACCCGCCAAGCATCCTTTAAAATGATTGGATGGCCCTATGTCCTGAGTATGGGGAAGATCCTTATTGGCCGGGGCTGTCTTCAGGGCACTGGAATGTGCTGACTGTTATCTGTAGGGCCAGAAGCTTTTGTTTTTACCTTATAAGGCTTTTACATGCTTAACCTATAGCTTTCTGGGGGGACGGGTAGCAACTGGAAATTTACAACATGCCTGGGCTTGTTCGGGCTTGCCTGAAACAGCTAGCCAAAATGCAGTCAGTGCATTCTGACTCTTGCATTCTGACTCTTTATTTGCCCCTAGAGTTATGACAAGGGTTAAATCTTTAAGCCAAGCAAATTACAGAAGCAGAAAGAAGTGGTTAGATGGCGCATTTAATCTTTAAGCCATAGCAAGCAAGCAGTTGTACAGAAGCTAGATGTTACGTGGTTAGCAAGCAGTTGTGTGGGGTAAAGGACCTTCCTGGGCCACAGGACTGTACTGGGTGCAGAGGACCATCAATTGGATGGTCTGTAATTGGGTCTGTATAAACCTGAGGAGGGCATTTATTAGACATGGCCCACATGTAAGGGCAATCAAGAGTATTATCAGAGCCCTGTTGCCAGTGCTGCAATCAGTGTAGTTAACCATGGGGACCTTGTGAATAAGGATTCATACCAGTTTTGTTGTTGGAGCCTAGCATCTTCCCTTTCTTTTAGGCATTTGTGGACCTTGGCTAGAGACTGCCTGATTACACCCGAGTGGTTAACATAAAAGCAACATTGTTCACCCAAAGCAGCACATAACCCCCCTTTTTCTAGTAGGAAAAGATCCAGGCCCCTCCTGTTTTGTAAGGCAACCTCAGCCAAAGAGGATACAGACACCTCTAAATGTTTAATTGAGCTTTCTAAACTGTGGAGGTCTGTATCTGTTGCCGTTCAGAGGGCCTGATAATTATGGTCTTGTAAAATCAGAGCCGAGGCTCTGGTACCTACTGTGGCAAGGGTGGAGAGAACTATAACTCCTGTGGCTATTTCTCTGTGTGGCAGGGTCCATCCAGTGACCTGAGCTTCTAATTCTAAATTTGACCTGTAAAAAAGGTGGGGGACCAGTTGTACTAGCACACAGAAGTCCCCTGTTCAATCCGGCACCAAGGAGTGAAGACATATGGTAATCCCTGAAGTACAAGCCCACCAGGGGTTAGTGGGGGGAACAATGCATGGGTGGGAAATATTTAGTATTAGGCTAGAATTGGAGCTCCAGAGATGTTGGTGGGGGGTCGGAGTCTTTCCCCCTTCTGAAGTAACATATAAGCCTTGCCCATAGACTAGGGCGAGGGCTGTCCTACAATGACTCACATCAGGGGTGAAGGAGTAAGTGCCCAGAACAGCAGTACCATCATAGTAAGGGGGTCTAGGGTCTAAGCAGAACCAGCAACTCTGGGTTATTTTAGAGTCAGTGAGATTTAAGATGGTAAAAACAACATCTAGGATGGTCAGGGGTCCCTCTCGCCCAATTGGGGGGGTAATAGGGTCTCTGGAAGTGGGAGTCTGGGTAGCAGATGTACCCCTGGAAGCCAATGGGAGAATGCTTAAAGATTCTTTTGGGGATGAAGGGCCATTTGGGGTCCCTGTGTCTGGCCCAATGTGTAATCAGATAGAAAACAAGGTTCCAGGATCCTGTTGGTTGAAATGTAACCTAATCTCCCATGTAATCCCATTTAGCCATAATGTCTGTCTACCGACCTCTCTCCCTAGAGGAGTAAATTTTACAAGTATAGGATTACATCTGGAATTTAAGCATGGTCCCCTCATTAAATGTCTGGTATTAGCAAATCTGATTCCTGGGACTTGGGATAGCCCCAGGAGGCTTATGAGTGAGAGGGAATCAGACCCTGGGGCCCTATTTACTTGAATTAGGTCATCTTTAACTGGTGGATTCTTATTAGTACTACCCATGGAAACACAGTCCCAAGAGGCGCAGAAATAGTCAGCAACTCCCTCACATTTGGCCTTAGCATTGTTTCCCAGGCATACATAGAACCACACTTTTCAGAGGGCACTGCAGGGTTTGGGCGATTACATCCATATGTGGCCATATCCCAGTCCTGTCCAATTAAATTACATAGGTCAAAGTGAAGATCCAGATACCAGGTCCCAATCAGTGCTAGGCTAGACTTAGAAGCCAGTGTCTTCCCAGTAGCAGTACTGCTGAGGATCCATGTCAGGTTCTGAATGTTGTAGGGTGAGCCAGGGCATCCTAGGAGTCATGTGGGGAAGGAGAAGGAGAGAGAAAGAAGGAAGAGAAGACTCAGGGGCCCGCTGTGAGCCTCAACTTGAGAGGATTGTCTGGTGCATGAATCACTCTCCATTTCTTGTCTGGGTTATTGGGGTCCGTCTGGCACTGGTTTTAGAGGACTATGATGAACCCAGGTCTTGATACCATCTACCTTCACCACTGTCGGTGTAGTGAGGATCATGGTATGGGGTCCTTTCCACCGGGAGCCAAGAGTCTCCTTGTGGTGTTGTTTGACCCAAACGAGGTCTCCTGGTTTAAACTCATGAGGTTGGATTGGGGGCAACTCATACATATGTCTCAGCAAAGGGAAGATATTATCCTGGGTAGTCTGCAGCACCTGGATGCACTTAAGAAACTGAGATTTAGACAAATCAATCAACACATCTGAGTGCAGTTTAGGAAGTAAAGGGGGTAGTTGGCCATACATGATTTCATAAGGTGTTAGTTAGGCCTTGAGTATAGGGGGGTATTTCTAACTCTATATAGGGCAAAAGGCAGGAGGCCTGTCCAGTCATTGCCAGTTTCTAGGGTTAATTTTGTTAAGGTCTCCTTAAGAGTCCGATTCATCTTTTCTATTTGTCCTGAACTCTGGGGGTGATATGCACAATGTTGCTTCCCAATGATTTAACTAACCCTTGAGTTACCTTAGAAATGAAGGCTGGTCCATTATCTTACCCAATCACAAAGGGGTGTCCATACCTTGGTATCAGTTCACCGATGATCTTTTTGATTACCATTGAGGTGGTTTCCCTCTTGGTGGGGAAGGCTCTGACCCATCCTGAAAATGTATCTACAAAGACTAAGATATATTTACAGCCATACCTGCCAGGTTTTATCTCAGTGAAGTCAACCTCCCAACGGACTCCAGGTGCCGTGCCCCTCTCCCTTCTGGCTGGAGGCATGACTTTCCCTTTTGGATTAGTAACCTGACATGGAAGACATTTGGAAAGGCAGCTTTCAATCATTTTGGATAGGTCAAAGATATGGTATGGAGCCAGGAGTTCTTGTAACTTTCTTTTTCCTAGGTGAGTCCCTCTGTGGAGTTTATATTTTAGGTCTTCTGCCAACTTATGTGGTAAAATGAGCTTCCCATCAAGGGTGTACCTCCATCCATTTTTGGTTTTGGTGTTTTGTAGAGAAGCTAAATCCTGGTCATCCTGAGCTAAGTAGGAGGGTTCTTCTGGTAGGAGGGGTTCAGGTAGGATGACCAGCAGGTTAGGGGCCATTAGGGCCTCTTCTCTAGCCATGAGGTCTTCTCTTCTATATCCCTGTGGCTCTAGAGAATCTCCTTTTTGGTGTCCCAGACAATGGATGATAGCCAGTCTTTTTGGTAGCCAGATGGCCTCCAGGAGATCTAAGATTTCTTGTTTGTAGTCTTTCCCTCTGCCATCAGGAGACCTCTTTCCTTGTATATGGCCCTTTGGAAATGAGCTGTAGTGAAAGCATAACGGCTATCCATGAAAATATTAACAGTCTTGTCTTTACTCAGCTTCAGGGTCTGAGTCAGGGCAATTATTTCAGCCTTTTGGGCAGAGGTCCCAATCGGCAGAGAGGAGGCCCAGATTGTTTGCGATGGACTGACTACTGCTGCCCCTGATGAAGCTACTACCATCCGTGAACAGAATTAAGTCTGGGTGAGACCATAGTACGTCCATCAGATCTTCCTGTGTCCCATGCAGGCTGCAGAGTACCTCCAGGAAATTGTGCAAGACCTCAAGATCCAGTTCTGGCAGCAGGGTGGCAGGATTGAGAGTGGTGCTAGAGAGGAACTGGATGCGGGGGGCCGGGGGGTTAAGGAGCAAGGCCTGATAATGCGTCAGCTGAGCATTTGTCATCCATCAATCAGGGGAATTTTTAAGGACACCATCAATTGTGTGAGGGGTGGTGACTGTCAGGGGCTGTCCCAAGGTCAGCTTATTGGCATCCTTAACCAACAAAGCTTGTAGCCACAATGATTCTGGGGCAGCCCGGCCATCCCGAGGCTATAGGGTCACTTTTTGGACAGGTAGGCCATTGGCTTCCTTCAAGTTCCAAGTAGGTGTGTCAGGACTCCTTTTGCTATTCTGGCCCTCTCATCAACAAAGACTTAATAGGACTTGTGGATGTCTGGCAGGGCCAAGGCTGGAGTCTGTAATAAGGCCTTTTTAATATTTTGAAAGGCCTTCTCTTGAGTTTCAGTCCAGTGGAAAGAGGACTCATTCCCTCGAGTGGCTTCATACAAGGGTTTCGCCAACTCAGCAAACCCAGGTATCCAGAGTCAGCAGAAGCCTGCTGACCCCAGGAATTCCCATAATTGTCTGTGGGTTTTGGGGGTTGGGATCCCCATGATGGTTTGTTTTCTGGACGGTGACAGCCATCTCTGTCTGTCTCTCAATATGTATCCCTGGTACATTACATCAGGGATGCAGAGCTGAGCCTTCTTAGTGGAGACTTTGTATCCCAACCAGTCCAGGGTCAGGAGTAAGTCTCTGGTAGCTTGGAGGCAAGTATCCTTCATGGCAATCAGCAGGTCATCTACATATTGTAGAAGGCTTACCTCTGGATGTGAGGTCTGATATTCTTGCAAGTCCTGATGCAGGGCCTCATCAAAGATCGTCGGGGGGGGGCTTCTTGAACCCCTGTGGCAGCTGTATCCAAATTAGATGTACGTTGAACCCCTGTTCCAGGTCCCACCATTCAAAGGCAAAGATGGGTTGGCTTTCCTTTGCCAAGGCCAAGCTAAAGAAGGCATCCTTGAGATCTAGATTGGTATAGACTTTTCTCTCCGGGGAGAGTGAGCTCAGCAGAGTATAGGAGTTGGGGACAGTAGGATGAATGTCCTCTACCATATTGTTGACTTCCCTTAAATCCTGGACTGGGTGAAAGTCATTAGTTCACAGCTTTTTGATGGGCAGGACAGGGTGTTTCATGGAGATCAGCATGGAACCAGAATGCCGGAATCCCTAAGATGGTTTATGTGCTTGGTTATTCCTATTCTGGCTTCTAGAGTCATTGGGTACTGTTTTACTCTCACAGGTTGGGTCCTGGCCTTCAGGGTAAGTATTCACCAGGGGCTGCTGGGTGGGCCTTTCTGGGGGATTAGTTTCAGTCCAGACTCCAGGGATAGATGACTGGAGGTCTTTGAGGATAGTGGTCGGTCCCTATCGGGGTGGTGAGGCATGAACCCTCCATTCCTCTTCTAATTGTAAGCAGAGGACATAGGCCATGTCTGGTACAGTCACATCAGGGGGGGCCTTTCCCAGTAAAATGGATCTGAGCCTTTATTTTATATTCAGCAGGTCCCTACCCAATAGGGGGTATGGGCATTCTGGGACCACCATGAAGGAATATGAAACTGTCTTCTTGCCTAAATCTACTTTTCTTTTAGTCTTCCATGGGTATTGGGTGATTCCTATTGGGTGATTCCTGTAGCTGCCTGCATCCAAGTTCGTTCACTGGTCAATTTTCTCATAGCCTCCTTTAAAACCAAGTATTGGGCTCCAGTATCGACCAGGAAGTTGACAGCTCATCCCTCCACTTGCAGGGTTACCCAGGGCTCGTGGTGGAGGTTCACCAAGACTAGCCTCTTCAGTTCTCCAAGCCTGTTAGTTCGAGAATCTTGGGCTTGGTGGAGGAAGACTGTGCTCCTAATCCTTGGGGTCAATCCCTAGCCCAGTGCCAAAGTTGCTTACAATAGGCACATTGATCTCTTTTCAATCGAGGATGGCCCTCCCACGGTGTTTGCAGAGCGGCGTGAGAGCTTTCTTTCATGGGCGGCTTATTGCTCCATCTGGGGTTGGCCGTTCTCTCAGTTAGCAGAATTTTAGCCAATCCTTTAACCTGTCTTTCTTTAGGGATATCTCTATTATTAAAGACTTTTTTGCTACAGTGATCAGTTCAGACAGGTTCTTTCCCTTGAAGCCTTCTAACTTTTGAAGCCTTTGTTTTATGTCTGGGGCCGCTTGATTCACAAAAGCCATATTAACAGCCATCTGGTTTTCTGGAGCCTCAGGGTTAATGGGAGTGTAAGTCCTGAAAGCCTCAAGGAGGCACTCCAGGTATACCCAGGGGGACTCATCTCTTTCCTGCTTTACCTAACTTTAGACAAATTTGGAGGGTGCTTAGCAGCCACCCAGAGACCCCCCCATAAGAATCTGGTGATAGACCTTTAGGCACTCCCTACCTTCTGGGGTGTTATAGTTCCAACCATCCGTGGGGCATGTGAGGGGAAAGGCAGCTGCAATCAAGTCTTCATTTTCAGTCAGTTGCCCATCGTTCCCAGGAACTGTGCACCTGCATTCCCAGAGGATGCTGTTCTGTTCCTTGGTGGTGAACGGGATATTTAGTAGCTGTTGGCAATCATCCCAAGTGGGTTGATGGGTAAAAAGAACTGTTTCTAGGAGGGAAACTAGTGCTTGGGGTTTCTCTGTAAAGGAGGGAGTCTTCAGTTTCCAATTATACAGATCACTAGTAGAAAAAGGGAAATAGACTACTGGGGCTGTACCATCCTCTCTCAGAGACCCAATCTCTCTTAGAGAAAGAACTTAGACCACCTTCCCCTCCCCCCGTGAACAGGTGTGTAAGGGGCTGGGCTATGTCATGGAGGCCAGAGATGGAGAGCTGAAGGAACCAGAGGAGGAAGAAGCCCAAGACCTATGATCCCTAGGTCTATGCTGGGCCCCTAATGGGGCCATGTAAAGGAGTGGGATTATTTCCTCCTCTGGTACAGAGGGAAGGACTTCTGGGCCTGGTGGATTCCTGGCCTGTGCTTTGCTCAGAGGAAGAAATGTGGCTGACCCTTTCGGCCCTGTTAGCGGGGGCAGCAGTAAGGGGAGCAGTCAATGGGGGGGGTGGAGCAGCCACCAGATATTGCCAACCTAGGATGTGGGGGATCTGGTCAGGGTGCCCCAGCTCCCCGAAGACAACTCCTTGGACCCTGTAATAAGAGACAAGTTAAAAGACCCTTCCAATGGCCATTCAACACCAAAGGAGGGCCATTTGATGGTGCAGAGGGTCCAGAGATGGGTCAGCATGACACAGAGTCCAGACATGGTTGAGGCCACCTGTTTGTAATCCTGAAAATGACTAAGAACTAGATCAAGAAGAGCTGATGATGATGAGACTTTTTGGCCCATGGTGGGGTAAGCTTCAAGAAAAAGGAATATAAGGAGAGGAATGAGAATGACAAGAAGTAGGATAGAGAGTTGATAGACAAGGCAGAGCTCCAAACAAAGGATGAGAACAGTATGAAAAGGCAGCTCCATAGAGGGGGAAATGAAAATCTCGCAGCATGCAGAGTCAGCTGAAAAGGTTGCCCCTGTCCCTTTTCCAAAAAGATTTGGCCATCCTGGATTCTATGTCAGACTCAACCAAAATCTTGTGTCTGGCCTGCCCAGATTCCACGTCAGGTTGGGCCAAGACTCTGGGCCAGTCCCACCTTGATTCCACGTCAGGCTGGAGCATGACCCCCTATCAAAGGAGGAGTCGGGGCATCCCCCATTCTCCTCTGGCTCTGGGATCAATAGCACATACGCCTGATCTCTGTTGAACCCCAGCATGTCTGGACTACTGAAAAGCAAGAGAGAGAGAGAGAGAGAGAGAGAGAGAAAGAAAGAAGGCAAAAGCAGACAGAACTTACCAAGGCCGGCTCCGGTGGCATGCTCCCATGAGTCTGGGGTTACAATTCCCAATCCCGGACGAGCTCCCAAAATGTTAGGGTTTGAGAATCGGGAATAATTCCCACAGACACACACACACACACACACACACACACACACACACACACACACACAACTGCATAAAAATTTTATTCAGAAATGTAAAGTATAATGTAAAGTATAATCCAACCAAATTGGCAACTAGCCAGGCATGGACTCCACAAGCCAAAAATGGTGTCCATCCCTGAACACTAGCAGGCAAAAGCTTTTATAGGGAAGTTTCATAGAGGCCCACACCCACCAAGCATCCTTTAAAATGATTGGATGGCCCTATGTCCTGAGTATGGGGAAGATCCTTATTGGCCGGGGCTGTCTTCAGGGCACTGGAATGTGCTGACTGTTATCTGTAGAGCCAGAAGTTTTTGTTTATACCTTATAAGGCTTTTACATGCCCGGGCTTGCTTAACCTATAGCTTTTGGGGGCGGGGGGAAGTAGCAACTGGAAATTTACAACATGCCTGGGCTTGTCCGGGCTTGCCTGAAAGCAGCTAGCCAAAATGGAGTCAGTGAATTCTGACTCTTCATCTGTCTCCTTAGTGTCTAAATAGATTAATTAGAAATGTAATTTTTCAAAAGTGGAATATTCATAGACTATGAAAATAGAAGGAACAGACTTAAAATAGACTAAATCAACTTTGTTCTTCAGTATGTCTAAGGCTCCTCAAGTTGATCCATGCTAACTACCCTGCATGGTGTCACCAGGCCTGATGACACAGGTGTCTGTGACATATGACAGCAAGTTTATATTGTGGAGTGGTATACATAGCATGTCTATGACATGCATATGTAATCAAATAAAGGGTTTTTTAAAAGATGAATTACTTCTCATGTGCAATCCCAGTTGTTTCTACTATTTAGACATCATGAACTTCAGTCTGACCCTGTGACATTTTTATGACAATATCTCCAATATGACAAGACACTTGCACTTTCCTATTTTTGTAGAAATGTTTTGGATCATGGAAATGTGATGCTCTTTGCCAGTAATTTAACATAGTCACAGTTTTGTTAAGATTTGGATATAGATATCAAAGGTCTCTGCTTGCATAGATCTTATTTATTTGCCTCCAATTTCCTAAGTGGTTTCTTACCTGTCTTTAACAACACCACCAACAACAAAATAAGCACTTGGCATAGATTGGGAACTATGTAAGAAGAAGGAACCTAGACACATAAGAAATCTATCTTGAAGGAACTTCAGTTTTGAGAAAAGGAAAATAATACCTAAAATATAAACAGATTATTAGATAGTTAGTATTATGATAACTGCAATGAAATCAGTAGACAAGAAGCAGTGACCAGTCTGGCCAACAACAACAACAACAACAACAACAACAACAAAAAACTTCAAGAAAGGAACTTGCTATCCCAGTCTTCTAGAATCACCTGTATTTTAAGAAGAAAACAATCTGTGTTAGTACTTTGCTACTTTTTCAGTTTCCAGAAGTACAGAAAGTTAGGAATGAATATTATGGGGCTGCTGTTGAGTTCATGTTCTGGTTCCACTACTTACATGTTAATAATGTTCAAGTATATTACTTTACCTATTAAAATGTTTTTCATTATGTGAACTGCAGATGATTATAACACTCACTTCACAGGATTGTTATTTGAATAATAATTCATATATTGGGACAAACACATTGGCTCATACTGAGTACTCAGTAAATCTCACTTCTATTTGCTATAATTCCAATTCTTTCTGCTGCATTATTTTGAAAACTCTCATAGAAGCTCTAGTATTTCTTGATTGTGAGCTAATTTTCATTCTTTATTTTTTCTTTGCCTGTTTTTTGTGTGAAAACTAATGACAGTACAACTTGCTTCCATGTGTTCTGGAGGGACCCAAAATCTTAAAGTATAGCCATATGGTTATAATCATGAGTATCTGAGTTATAATCAAGTCATTCTTAACTCTGTGTAAAACTTTTAAAACATCACAATTACCAGCAAATAGTATATCAAAAAATTCAGAAGCTCTGGATATCAGAACTGGGCCTTCGTTTTTTCACAAAACTGCCTCTATGATTCTATTAAGAATCTAGTACTTACCCGACAGTGATTAAAATCCAGTATATATATATAAAGATTTCAAAAAAATTAAACACCAAAAAAGTAAATGATCAGATTATTAAATTTGAAACTGAACTGAAAAGATAGTTCTTAAAAGTACTGTTAATGTTAATCAAAATCAATTCAACTTAAAGAAAATCAGAATAAAAAAATTTAAAAGAGAAATTCCATGTGATCCAGCTATGCCATTTCTGAGCATACACTCCGATAAAAATCAAGGCCAGATTACCACAGAGGCACATGCACATACTTGTTTGTTTTGACAGTATTCACAAGACTCAGGCATCAGCCTAAGGTGCCCATCAGTGGATGAATGAGTAAAGAAAATTGGATATAAACAAAATTTCATTTGTCATAAAAGAGTGAAATCCTGCTATGTGCAAAACAAAATAAGTTAGGGTCAAAAGAACCAATTCATGATCTCTCACACATATACATATAGTAATTGTATAAAGAAGATATGAATCCCACTATGTGGGAAAAGGAAGGTGGTCAGTATGTGGAAGAGCCAGGGGACAGAGGGTCAATGACAATAACCCTACCTATGTGCACCTATGAAAATGTGTCAAAGGAAGCCACTGTGTTTTACAATTAATGAACTAATGGAAAATTCTTTACAAAGAAATATAGGAGTAAGTTACAGAAAGATGATCACTCTGGGAGATGTTAAAACATCGCTTTCACTCTTGACAGATGAAGAAAATTGAAAGAAATAATGACAAAGGATCTGAGTAACACAGCTACTGAATTGAATTTATAAATATATATTAGTCATATACATATGCTAGAAGTATTTTTGGAAAGAAGTATAAATTATCCACTAAATTCAAAAATATAAGCCCAAAGAATGACAGATTTAGAAAGAGAAAATAAGGACTATAATGGAAAGAATCAGAGGTTGGAAATATTTGAATAAATGGGTAAGGCTTATTTTCCTGGAGCAGTGGTCCTTAGTTACAATTTAATTATCTTTAATTAGATCTCATTTTACACATCCTTTCCTTTTTATATAAGAAATAACATATGCCTAGAAGATAAGATTATAAATTACTGATCATGTGCTAAAGAATAAAGTATGTACAAGCAGTACAACAAGATAACACTCCCTCTATTGTTTTAAAAGGGCTTTTATTGAATTTTTAGAAATTTAATATAATGTGTTTTGATCATATTCAGACACTCTATCTGAGTCTCCCTGACAATTTCTTCTCCTCCTCCTCTTCCTCCTCCTCCTCCTCCTCCTCCTTCTTCTTCTTCTTCTTCTCCTTCTTCTTCCTATTAGTATGTAAGACTTAGTGAGTATAATTTGTATTCCCAAATTCCCTTCAGTGGGTATCCTTCCCTTGCAGCTTGATCAGCCTACCCAGTGTCACACCCTTAAAGAAAACTGATTCTCCATCTCCCAGCCGCTATCAGTTGCCAATAGTTCTGCACCTAATGTTGGAGCAACCTCCCTTCTTCTATTCTGGGAATTTGTCTAGCCTGAGCTTAGGTGGTATTGGGAATACTATCACAATTGCTATGAATTCATGCTCTGCTGCATGGGAAACAGTTTCCTTGTAGTCATCCACTATCGCTGGTTCTTACAATACTTCTAATCTACCATTTGCACAATGCCCCTGAACCATGGGAGGCAAGGTTTTGATATAGGTGTCCCATTTCAAGGTTTAGCACACTGCAGTCTCTTATTCTCTGCATGTTGACCAGTTGTGGGTCTCTGTCTTAATCTCTATCTGCTTCAAGAAGAAGCTTCTCTGGTAAGATTTGAAAGGCATTAATAAGTCATTAGGAGACAGTTTAATACCGTGTCCATCGGAGTAGGTTCTTCCCTATGTCCTACTACCAGTCTAGCCACAGGTTCCTAGGCTTCATATCAGTGCTAGAAATGGGCTCCATCTTGTGAAGTATGCCTTAGATGCAATCAGAAAGTGGCTGGTTACTTCCATAACAGTCATACAACTACTGCATCAGTGGGCATATCTTGCCAGGGCACTTCCTATTGTAGTTCACAGGGTTCCCAGCTAGATATGGTTGATGATTACTTTTCTCTTATGGTAGCACCTTCTAACAATAGGAACGTTAGCTAGGAGATGAAGCTTTGAGGTTAGTACAAGATGATTTCACCTTGTTTATTCTATGACTCAGGCATATAGTATCCTCAGCAATAGGGTCTTACCATCCCCTTCTGATGGGTAACTAAGAGCAAGGGAAATATTCAGTCATTTGTGGGGTTTATGGGATGGCTGGTGAACAGCTTAAAAAGGGGGAGTCCATTCATGACACTGGAATTTTTATTTAGTAGCCTATGGTTCTATTAGGAGCATTATGCCCCTATTATAGAGCAATTCACTTAAACTCTTTATAATGTGTATTTATATACTTTTAAAAATATTCTATTTATTATTTTTATTTTATGTGTATGAGTGTATTGCCTGCATATATGTGAGTGCACCCATGTCATGCAATGCTGCAGAGGTCAGAAGAGGGCTTCAGATTCCCCTGGAACTGGAGTTAATGATGGTTCATAGCTGCCATGTGGGTGCTGGGAACCGAACCTGGGTCCTGTGCAAGAACAGTCAGTAAGTACTCTTAATCACTGAGGCATCTCTCCAGCCCCTATAATGTGTATTTATATACTTTAAGAATCCATAGTGATAGGTTTCCACATGACTTTTTCTAAAGACTTTAGTGTTGGTTATCCCTCCCCACACTCTTTCCTCTGCCCTGACTTCCCTTTAACTTTTCCTTTTTTATTACTCCTGTCTCCCCTGTTATATCCCTACATTCTACCTCCCCTCCCATGAAGCCTTCCATTCATTGCCACTGATTAGTACCCTGATGTCTATGGATTTTCAACAGAAACACATGTATCTAAAAACTCAAAACTAGCATCTATTTATGGATAATATGTGACATTTGTCTTTCTGGGTCTGGGTTATCTCACTTAGGATTTTTTCTCTAGTTCCATCCATTTACACGTTAATTTCAAAATTTCATTTTGTGAGAGCTGAATATTATTCCATTGTGCAAAGTATTCCATACTTTCATTACCCATTTATCAGTTGATGGACATCTAAGTTGCTCCCTATTCTTTGTTATTGAAGATAAGCAACAAAGAACATGGATGAATAGGTATCGCTGTAGTGGGATGCAGAGTCCTTTGGCTGCGTGTCTTAGAGTGTTATGACTGGAGCATGTGATACATCTACTTCTAGCTTTTTCTAATTAAAAAATATATGCATGTGAGTGTTATGTCCACATGTATATAAGTGCACCTGTGTCATACATTGCCAAAAGAAGAGGGTACCAGATCCTTAAAACTGGAGCTGTGGATAGTTGTTAGCCAGCTGGGATTTTAACCCAGATTTTCTGCAAGAACAGCCAGTGCTCTTAACTGCTGATCCATCTCTCCAGTCAGAGTTCTAGCTTCTTGATGAACCACCGCAGTTTTATTTTTTTGACATACTGACTGTTTGCACTTCCACCAGTAGTGGGAATGGTCCCTTTTCCACACATCTTCACCAATATTTGTTGCTGTTTGTGTTTCTGATCTTAGGCATTCTGACTGGGGTAAGATTAAATTTCAAAGTGGTTTTAATTTGTATGTCCCTGGTGACTAAAAATGTTGAACCTTTAAAATACTATTTCTCAGTTATTTATGTTTCATTTTTTGAGAACTCTGCTTATTTTCTTGTATCAGTTTTTAACTGGATTGTTTGTTTTCTTTGATGTTTAGTTTCTTGAGTTCTGGATACTTACTCTCTGTCAGACATACAGCTATTAAAGAATTTTTAATGTTCCGTAGGTTGCCTCTTCACTTGTAATATGATGTTTTTTGCTGTATAGATGCTTTTCAATTTCAGGTGGTCATATTTTTAATTGTTGGACTTAATGTTTGCACTATAGGAGTCCTATTCAGAAAGTGCTTTCCTATGCCTGACTTTCTCCTATATCAGCCTTAAGGTATCAAGACTTATGTTGTGATCTTTGATCCATTTGTAGTTGCTTTGTGCATAGGGACCAACACTATTTGTTTAACATGCTTTCTTTACTCCATTGTGTATTTTGGCCACTTAGTCAGAATTTAGGTTGCCATAAGTCATTGAGTTAAATCCGGGTCTTCAATTTTATTCCATTAACCAATGCAATTTTATGCCATTCACCAATGCAATTCTATTCCATTAAGCAATGTAATTCTAGTCTATTAATATCTAATATTCTATCAAATATTTATTAAAATTTTAAAATATTAAATAAAATTTTAATTTATATCTTTTAAATATTTATAAAATAAAATATTGTATTTTTTGGTTAATGGAATAGAATTGATGAGCTATTACTTTTTTGTAAATTACCAAAACCATATCACAGAGCTCCTTTCTTGACTCCTTTTACAATGACCATGAGAGAAATGTGATAGGTATACTGTACACCCATTATTAAACATGTAGAGAAGGGTACATCATCGTGACAGAGTTTTAGCATGTCTCAAACGAGATAGCTAGATCATATATTCTTAATGTTTAAGAACTCTAGTTAGTTAAAGTTGGTCTTGAGCAGAAGTCAGTGATGGTGACCAGGTAAGGATTTCCAGATTTATAAACAACATTGCTTATTTAAAAAATGGTTTTTTTTTTTTCTGTATGACTCTTTTCTGCATGTAGGTAAATGTACTTGTGTCATGCAATACCCATGGAGGTTAGAACAGGGCACTTGATCCCTTGGAACTGCAGTGATAGATAGTTATTAGCCACCATGTAGATAATAGGAACTGAATCTGGGTCCTCTGCAAGAGCAGCAAGTGCTCTAAACTCCTGAGACATCTCTCCAGCCCCAACATGGATATTTAATAATGGCCTTGTAACCTGTGCATCTGTGTGGTTATTGTTATTTGACTTGAAATGTATGTTCTAAAATGGCATTAAAATGTTTTATTGGAGCATAATTTCCAGTGCAGCTAAGTTTATGCTAAGTTTATGCAGCTAAGTTTAAATGTTAGCAAATGATAGGGGGAGAGTATAATTTCCATATCAGTAAACATTTACCTACACAAGAATTTTTAGTAGCAGGAAAATATTCTAAATGTTCGAGTAAATAATACCCGCCTTATTCAATCCACTATTTGTAGGCATGTAAAGAATTTTAATTTGTTGACATTGGTTACCCTTGTATATACATCCGGAGCATTTATTTCCTTAAAATTAATTTCTAGAAGTGACATTTCCAGGTAGATGATTTTTATGAAAAAAGTTTTATTTAATATATTTAATAATACCATTGTGCAAGATGTCCATGGTTATAATTTTCATGGTAGCACAGAAGTTTAAAGAGCTTATATTCCCCTCTATATACCTGGTTGTGTCACAGATAAAGTGAGAAGGAGGTCTTCTTACCAGAGCAGCCTACTGTAGCAAAGAGGAACAACAGACTGAGGAGCAGCTGGTACTCCAATGCTTGACTAGGACAGAGTGCTTGATATGTATTAAGAGCCACAGGAACACTGTAGATGGTCAAGTGCTGTGTTCGGATTGGCCTGCAGAGCTCAGAGTTTCATGTGTAAAAAGACTGGAGACAAACCACTGTAGGTTGGAGTGACGGGAAAGGAGAGTAGGTGTTGAGCAAAGTCAGTAGGGGCATGACTCACATGTTTTAGGGCGTGATGTGGTGGAATGCAAAAGTCACCAGGGAGAATGTCAAGAGAATCCCAAAAGCATCTGTGAGGGAGAGTGGGTGTAACAGAAGGTTCCAGAACCATGCTACGACACTACTAATCTCTGCCTTTTGTCTGCCAGTCCTTCTTTCTCTAAGACTGAAACCAGCTGTTTTACTCTGAAATCATATCATTGCTAAATCTTTTGTTAAATTCTTTCCTAGAATCTCTGCAACAGCTTAAATTATTTCTAGGTGGCCCATACTGCAAGTATAGTATGATGGCATCTTCAGAAAAGACCTCAACATAGAGGTCAGAGAAGTACACAGTTTTTATATCAATGAGCAGTGACTCAAGATGCTCTCAAAGTCTGTGATACATGTGGAAGAATTATAATGGAATGCATAGATGAAAGAAGTTTGTATTTAGATCTAAACTGCGTATATACATTTAACTGACACTAATAACTGATGAATAAAGCCAGGATGGGAGATGGCTCGTGCAGGGACCCTGGAAGCTGATGTTCTCATGGGTAAAATACAAGGTCTAGTTCTGCCCCATCAGCTCCAGGGGCTTCAGCTGGAAGCTGAACATGGTTCAAAACCAAGCTCACATTGGAGATATTTAGGTGTCACCCCTGGTTTGTGGAGGTATGCAAAAATTATTTAGCAGGACTGAGTGTACTAATCACTCAGGTTTCTAGTGGTTTCTGGCAGTCTTCTCATACTGAAACTGAGCAAATCTTATCCTTTACCATTTTGGGGTGATGGAGCATTGGGGATTGAACCAATGATGCAGCATGTGCTAATCACATGATCAACTATGGTATGCCCATACATCATGTATCTTACTTTTCAATCAAATGCTGATTGTCTCTATTATCATTATCTGTTCTTCCAATTTTTAGAGGCAATAAAGCCAGAACATGTTTATGATATTCAATAGAGGTTTGATTGTTTAATTTAATGGGTTGATTACCTAAACATGGGCAAGCATTCTGTGAATTTTAAATTGAATTAAAAAATCAAATTTAGAATTTTTTATTTGCAAAGGAGCAAATCTCCCTCATTGTTACCATTCCTATGTATTTGCCAATTTAGGGTTAAAGAACTCCTGGAATTATTTTTAAGTATAATTTTCTCCTGCAGAAAAATGTAATAACTAGGTGGAAAGACATAGAGGAAAATAAGCAACAACATGAGCACGTGAAACAAGGTTCCAATATTTCAGAAGAATAATGTCTTACAGGTTTTGATATATGACTTTTTAAACCTCTGCCCCAGATAATAAAATATTTTAATGACAATATATTGTTTCTGTATTAAAATATTAATTGTTTGAAGTTCTCCAAATCTTCATCTCTCCTTTAACTTTCACACTGTTTATAAATTTTTTGAATATTGGAGCTGGAGAGATGGCTCAGCAGTTAAGAGAACTGACTGTTCTTTCAGAGGACCCAGGTTCTATTCCCAGGACCCACATGGTAGCTACGAACCGTACTTAACTCCAGTTCCAGGGAAATCCAAAGCCCTCTTCTGATCTCTGCGGCATTGCACGACACAGGTGCACTCACATCCATGCAGGCAATACACTCATACACATACACACAAAAAAAACAAAAATAATTTTAAAAAATTTTAATATCAGAGTAGTTATTTCAAGAATGAAAATTTTTGGGAGGAGGGGGTTTAAAATTGATTAAGAACTGTGCATGAAATATACAAAAGCTCAATAAAAATATTTTTTAAAGAATGCAAAGTTTTGAAGTTTTCGTGAAGTGGAAGACCTTTGATTTAGCATCCTTCCATTACATCATACAAATCCATGAAAGATCCTAATAGGATACACGATCATAGTTAGAGAGTATTTCTCTAATATTTTCATTCCATTTCTCCAATATTCCCACTGTCCTTTGCAATGCAAAGGGTGTTTCATATTTATTGCTAAATATGGCATTGTAGTTGAAGCAGTCTTCATAATTCCATACATGTGGAATCAACCGGTGTCTATTGAGAATTAATGTAAATAGAAAATATGGCACACATATCCAACTGTTATACTATTCTATCTTAAATGTAGAAGGTAATCTTTTCATAGAGATTGAGTGAAATAAGCTAGGTATAGAAGACATGGCATAATCTCATTTACGTGTGGCGTTTAATATAGTCAATTTCATAGAAGCAGAGAGCATAGTGGTGATTTCCAGGGCCTTGTGGATTTCAGTTAGGTAGAAGTAATAAATTTAAGAATTCTACTATAAAATATTAAGATGTAATTGATGCTAATTTATTATATTTTTGAAAATTACTAATAGCAAACTTTAAGTGTTAACACAAAGATTGTTAAGTATATAGTAAGTGTATATTTTGATGGTGTTCCATGATTGTTTGGAATAGGTATTTACTGGTGAATGAATCACTATATTTGATTTGTTAATTAAAATAACTTTAAGAAATATGATAAATAGCAAAAGTCAATCTCCCCTCCCCCAAAAAGTGGTATTATGTAGCTATCAACTATAGAAAAATGCATAATTTAAAAAATAATACTAATGTAACTGCTAGGTATCTTTTATCTCATTTTTTGACATAGTTCTACTTTGTTGTTTAATTGATGATAATAACTTCTCAATATTTTACTAGATAATAAATATGTATTTATTTATTAAATTATGAAAAATTAAAGGCACAAACTTGTTCCTTTAGTTGTTTAACACTATATTTGAAAAAAAAAACTGGTTCACAAAGACAAATATGTATAATGCCAGACATTTACCCATATATCAATATTTACATTGAAAGTTGTGTATTACATGTGTTAGCATTGAAAGAGGAGGACTGATAAGGGCATGTGATGTTTAAAGGCAGCTCCATTAAGAATATAAGACTTAAAACTAACTCTTATGAGTATATAGTATTTGTGCAAACAAAATTACAATAGGCTATCAAGCAAGGGGCAAAACAAGTTCACATGTGCTTGCTGATAGCTGAATAAACCAGTAATCAGATGTAGTGGATGCCTCTGTAGGTAGAGTGGGAAAATGAAAGAGGTAAAAAGAGGCTGTGTGAATGGCAACTCTGTGACCCAGGACTCTCTATATTATTTCCAAAATTCAATTCAATAAATATTATGTCTCTCTGTGGCAGGTTAATGTGTGATGTGAATCAAAAGAGAATATTTGAGATACACTATAGAAAAAATGATAGCTTGCTCTGCAGAATTAAAATGGTATTCTAGCATTGCTCTTCAGAAATAAGGATTTATTAAGAAAATAGTTGCTTAGAGCAGGATTCCGAAAGGACCAAAAACATTTTAGTGTCCTAAATAATTCATTTAGTCATTGTAATTTTTCATTGTTAGTTCATTTGAATTTTTCTAGCAATTTATTCCCACCTCTAAATAATGAATTCTGTTCTTAGATGCTGATTTCTACAGTGTGAGTTATGCTTACAGAAAAACATTTATTTCTCTCTGGGATAGGTCCTTGACCAACTCATTCTCTTTCTTTGATTACTCAGCAACCATATTATCTCATTCTCTCATTTACATTTTCTTTTCTTAAAAAAATAAACAGAGCAGTATCTTACTGCATAGAACTAACTCTAAGGTTCTGTTACGTTTAGGAATATTTCTTTCATTTATGATATTACAATCTTTCTAAATTAACACGTAGTGCAAATACATTTATTTTCCACAGTTGGTAAGAGGGAGGGTGGGAAGAGGGTGGAAGGAGTTAGGGACATAGTTAATTGTTATTTCAGCTAAAGCAGAAATAATTGAGATGCTTAAAAGATAAAGCAACAATTCACTTCCTCTTTATGAATACTTGTTAAGCTCTTTCACTTTTCCAATAAATAACACTAAGAATGGAGCTATAAATTGCAAATGGAAAGGAACTATGGAATTTCCCATGCTGTAAATGAAATGAGTTCAAAGTATTATTTCAGAATCAATCTTTTCTGACATTCCTAAGTAATGTAAATATGTTCTAAATAAGATTTCGATATTTCTTGATATTAAAGTTACCAACTGGACTACTGTTGCTTACAAGAAAGATTAATTTACATGATAGAAAAATAGCTATTACACTATGGCTCAAAGGTTAGCAGACAAAGGGTTAATTTCTTATGGGAAAGAGCTGTTTTGCATTTTCAGTCAACTGGAACTGAGGTCAGAGTAATTAGACAGTTCTAATTTTCTAGGCCTTTCTTTGCTGGTCATAGATGAAAGTATGATTTGGGAAAATTGGAGACTAATTATCATTCAACTGTGCAATAGTGACTACATGTAAAGTCATGTAATGGATGGATGGAATAGCTATAAGCTTCATATTATTGTCTTGAATTGAAATTCCATTTGACTGGAGGATGTTCTCATAGTATGAGAAAGTAGGGAATCAAAAATGTCTGAACACGTTTGCCTTAAAATGCCTTAGCCTTTGGTAACAGTAATTTCTGTTGGAAAAACTATATAACTTAGTACCACATTCATGGCTAAATTCAAGATTATTCACTACTCTTGATACTTCAAAAATGAAAATAACTTTTGAAACCACATTTTAAGATTTTTTATAGGCAAGAATCAGAAGATGAAATTTTTTCATTTTATGTTTGGCCAATGAGCCACTTAATGTGGCTCGTTACAGATTTTATTTTTATTTTATGTGTATAAGTGCACTACTTACATGTATGTAAGTGCATCCATGTCATGCAATGCCCATGGAGGTGATAAGAGGGTGTTGAATCCCTTGGTACTGGAGTTATGGATGATTGTTAGCCACCATGTGGATGTTAGGATTTGAACCCAGGTATTCTGCAAGAACAGTTAGTGCCCTTAAACACTGAGTCATATCTCCAGGCCTCATTACAGATTTTTAACAAGTCTCAGCAAGTGAATGCAACAGCATAGTGCATTGAGGAAATTAAGATCAGCTTCCAGTCAGTTTGATCATCTCATGTGCAGAAAACTAAGGAAGACTTTTAAAAAAATGAATACCAAATTTAGCACTAGAGAGAATGGAAAATGTTGACACATACAATTAATCTAAGTCTAAAAATTCTACTGATTTTGTGGTTAGAAAAGTACAGAAATATACCTTAAGATAAATTAACTTGCAAGTTACTAATTTAGAATTAGTTATTAACTTTTCCCTTTACTCCTCAAAGCAATAATGTATCATTTAAAAAATCACAATCTTTTCATAGAACTGTAAAAGTCACAAGTATGCTATTGATCACCTCCCACATTGGAATTCTCACCAATGCCTGTGACATTTATCATAGTTTTCTGACATAAACAAAATTTAAATAACCATGTAAATGAATATTTATTTAAAATATAATATTCTCACTAGTATAAAATGAAGCCTGAAGTCTGAAATAAATAATTTTCAGGAAAAGTCAGAAACCTTTTCTAGACATGATAGGCTAATGAAAATAATAAAACCTTCAAAGCCAGGAATGGACTCCGTCTCTTGAAGGTTTTAACCATGGGACCCATAGACCCTCAAACAATACTGGCTATTGCCCCTTTTCTTGTTATCTACCAAAAGTTCATGGTAAGATCCTATTGCTGAAGACTCTACATACATGAGCTGTAGAACAAACAAGGTGAGGTCGAGCTAGTGCTGACTCTAGTGCTTTGTCCTCTCTGGCTAGTGTTCATAATGCTGGAAGGTGCTATGCAAGCTATCAGGAGGAAAAGAAATATAATAATCAACCTTACCCAAGTTCTGAACTCTGTGAAATACAATAACAGCTGGTATGACAAGATATGCCACTGGAGCAATACTGGTGCAAATATTATGGGATTCACTAACCACTCTTTAATTGGATATAAGGTCCACTTACAAAGATGGAGCTCCTACCTGACATTGATATCAGGCTTAGGAACCTGAGTCCAGAAAGGTTATGGGACAAAAACAATAACCTAATACTAGTTTTCTACTAAACAGTTATCAAATTTAATTCATTCTTATTGGCTTAATTTTATACCTATAGATTACCGCAGGGGCAAAGACACTTTTTTTTTCAAGCCTGAGACTCTTGGTAGGTTAGCCAGGCTTTAAAGGATAGACCTATACTGAAGGACAGTTGAGGATAAAAATTAGCATATATGTGTGTGTGTGTGTGTGTGTGCCTATTATACCCTATTATACTATTATACTATATAGTATATTCTATATAGTAAAGTAATTAAATTGACTGGGAAGAAATTAATGGAGATGGGGATAGGGAAGCAATTCTAAATATCAAATTACACTGTATAAAAATTGCAAAGTTCAATTAAAACAGTAAAAGTAATGGCAGTGCTACATTATCACATTTGCATAATCACCAAATATTGTCAGCATTTCTAGGAGTCATAGATAAACCCAAGTTCTCAAAAAAAAAAAAAACCAGAAAAAACAGAACTTCATGATTTTCACTCAGAAAAGTTTACTTTGCATTAATAATTTGCCTGGTACTCTTGGTAGGTTAATGTGACTCCTCTTAATTTGGTTTTATAGTGTGCAAAATCAATATAAATGTTCTTATTACTGTTTTTCATTTCTCTGAGTGTATATTGCATGATTAATTTAAAGGGTTCCAGTTTAATCATCAGGACCCTGATTTACAGCCTGTCCACATTTATACTTCAGCATAAAAGTAAAACTCTGCTGTGAGTTTTGCTCTAATTTCCTTTGTTAGTTGTAGTCATCTTTTCCCCTGTAGGTCAGCTCAGAACTTTAAGCTTTTAAAGCACTCTACATAATTCTAATTTTGCATCGCCAATTTTCTTTATATACTGAATTCAAAACAATCTCATAAACTACTGTCATAAATTATAATCTCATTATCATAACTGTCCTTTTCAATTTTGTAATAAATAATTTATTGAGAATTTTATACATGCGTATAAGATATTTTGATCAAATCCATGCCCATTCCCTCCCCTCCAACTCCTCCCATATCTCCCTATGACTTTTTTCTGATAGCTTCATGTACTCTTTCTTCTTCTTTGATTTTTGTTTTCTTATAGGGATTTTCGCTACTCTAACATTCCCTACTATGAAGAGGTAACTTTTAAATCTTTTAAGGATTAGATAAAAGTTCCCAAATATTTTTGGCATTTTTGGCCTTGGAGCAGAGTATGTTGCTAAGAGGCCAAAGGATATTGTGAGTTTTAGCCAAGAAACTGGCTACTTTTCTTTGGGGTCTTTTTACCTTAACCGCCTAGCAAACTCATACCTCCTATTTTTATCACACCATCCTCTGAAGAGATTACCCAAGTTGCCAATAGGGAATCAGGATGTAGACCGTTCTGGCTTCTGTGCTGAACAGGCACGCAAGGTGAGGCAATTGGAGTACCCCTTCAGTGGATCTATCTAAAAGACTCCCAAATTACATAACTCTTATCTCTAGGGGGAAAAGAAAGTCCTTGAATCATGAATAGGAGATGTGGAGGAGAAGTAAAAGCAAGCATAATTAGCATTACAAGTTCTAGACAAGGAACTAGAAAAAAGTCAGAACAGGGCAATTTTCAAGTGTTCATATGAGAGTCCATTGGAATTTCTTGACAAGGGCTTCCAAAAGCATTCCTCCTTTGGGTTCCTCCTCATTTTTCTACTGTCTTTCAAGGCTGGACTCTAGAGTGATAGATTCAAGATTTGCTTTCAGGTATTTTGATAGCTGTTGGAGTGGTAAGAATCAATGTCAGTTCCCTCTCAAAGGTTTCATTAACCTGAAATTCTTCTCCTTCTTCTATTCCTGTGATCTGTAGATTTGGTTTTTTCATGGTGTCCCACATCTCTTGCATATTCCAATCCTGTGTTTTTAAATTTTTTTCATAATATTTGCTTGAGTGGTCCAATTAATTCTTCAACTTTATCCTCCAGTGTTGATACTCTGTTTTCCATTTCATTCATTCTAGTGATGAGGCTTTCGCCTGTTGTTTAAAGTTGAGTTTTGCACTTCCCTCTTCATTTCTGCCTGAATTTTTTTCACTGTTTCTCTTTTGTGAACTCACTTAGAAGTTTATCCATATCTTCTTATAATTCTTTGATTTATTTGCTTGTGTGTTCCTTAAATTCGTTGAATTCCTTGATCATGTTTATGGTTGTTCTTTTAAATTCAGTGTCCTAGGTTATCTCTAGGGGTTCTCCTTATAGAATTCTTGTGCAGGATTGATAGAGTTTGGTGGGGACATAGTATTTTGGCTTTCCATTTTATTATTCTTTCGTTATGATTTTAGCATGTGAATTTCTTTTGTTGTTTAGGATTCTGATATGAGAATTAAGTTGAAGTATGCTTCTGTTTGTATTATTGGGGTGCCTAGATCCTTTATTGGTTATGTAAAGCTGGTTGGTACAGGGTTCAGGTTCCATTCAGGTATGCTCAGGCTTCCTTCATTATGTGGAGGCAGGTCCTGGCTCTCTCAGGCAGCCCCCTGAGTTCTCAGCCCCTATGCCAGAGGGAGGCCAGAGGGAGGGAGGCCAGAACTCAGCATTCTATGGTGGTCTGCTGAGACCAAAGTCACTACACCAATGGAGGTTGAAATCCACCCTCTCAGGCTCTCTACTAGGACCTCAGCCTTAGCCTGTCAAAGCAGATCTGCCCTAGGGCCTTGAGAGGGGCCTCACAAAATCTCATGTAGGGGGATAAGTATGGCACAGTTAGGGGAAGCTCACCACCATGTGGAGGCAGGATCTGGGGCCTCTCAGACAGTCCCCTGCATTCTCAGTCCCTCTGCCAGAGGGAGGTCAGAGGAAGACCAGAACTTGGCACTCTCTGACCGTCTGCTGAGATCAGCGCCCCTACACCGATGAAGGTTGGAACCCACCTTCTCAGGCTGTCTCTAACTGTCCTTCTCAACTGACTCTTATTTTGCCCTGTTTTCTTAATTTTCTTCACACTCTAAAAAGAACAGTAAGAAAAAGATTTCAAATTCTGTAGCTTTCCTAAAGTGGTATAATAACCTGTTAGAATATTACTGAAAATGGTTAGACTATATCTAAGATATTAATTTGTTATCAAGTTATAAAAATATACTGATAATTTTTAAAGGGCAGGTAAAAAGAGGTGAAATAATGTAGTAATTGATCAAAAAAATACAGAAGCATCCACCAACATATTACTTGGTAAGGTTTTTCTAAATACACAATCCAATAAATTACTTATAAATATGTAAATGTATATAAATACTTTCAAGTGTAATTTTCAAAGTTCAACTAAAACCTTGAAAAGATCTATAAATTATGGTGTCTTTTTGCAAAAGAATAACTGTAAATATATACAACTATTTCTGTACAATGTGGCTAGACAGATGCAGACAAATGAGTTGGTAGTTAGGAATGCTTGCTAAATTTGATTTTTAGTACCTATGTTGGGCCACTCATAACTGCCTATAACTCCATCTCCAGGGCATGCAATGCCCTCTTCTGGTATCCACAGACATCAGAACACACACACACACACACACACACACACACACACACACACACACACATGGTGAGAGAGAGGAAAACTTTAAAAGAAAACAAATATTTCTGTACAATGCAAATAGAGAACACCCAAGCTTAAACACTTCACAAAAGGGTGCAGGGTGGAAAGAATGAAAAGGATCTAGAATCACGTTGCTTGAATTCATTTGCAGAGTCTTACTAATGATCTGCAAAGCATCAAGTATGCCAGTCTCTCAGAACCATTGTTTTCTCATTTATGAAATGTGGGTAGTATCTGTCAAATATTAAAAATATATTGTAGGGGCTGGAGAGATGGCTGAGCGGCATTAGCTTCTCTTACAGAGGACCTGGGTTCAATTTCCAGCATCCATATGGCAGCTAACAACCATCTGTAACCTCAATTCCAGGAATTGACTCCCTCTTTCGACCTCCACAGACACTGCAACACATGGGTACACTAGAGGCAAGAAACACATCATACACATAAAATTTTAAAGAATAAATAAAGTTAATATACATTGCACAAAATTCACAAAAATTTAATTTAAAAGCTTAAACTAAGAAGATTAAAATATATGCTACTTCAAGTATGTGGTATTGTATCTGATACATAGAAGCACTTAATAAAATATCTGTTTATTTGATAAAATATTCACCCATAAAATAATAATGATAAATATCAAAAAAGTGAAAATGATGAACATTATGCTAAATAAATAATCATGTATAAATACTATTTCAATATAACAAAGGCATTGCTTTGTGACACTTTGCTAGATGTGATGTCTGTGAGGTTGCCCAAGAGATCACCTAGATGGGGGATGGGGAATGTAACACAACTAGAGCTGGAAATGGCCAAGCAGGCAGTCGAGGAGTTGCATTAACCCAGATGGGGAATGTAACTCTACTAGAACTGGCAGTTGCATCAAGAGGCAAAATGGTTAGTCTAACTGGGGGTAAGAGATGCAATATTTCTAGAAATGGCCAAGCTGGCAGTCCAGGAGTTGCATTAACTGCTGTGTATTAGATACTGACAGGAAAAATGAGCTATATTTCAACCAGAAGTCAGAGTGAGCCTCCAAGAAACAAATATTTTCCTTCTCCACAACAGACAAGGATAAACTTATTCCTAAATTCAAAAACAATCTTAGGAGATAAAGAGGGAAAATTTTGAGTAGGGATATTAGAAAATTTAGATTCTGAATCAACTGAATATTTGTCATAGATACATTTAAATCTGAACTGGATAGAAGTTCTGTATATTTTTATTACACACACACACACACACACACACACCACATACACACATGAAAGCATTTACATGTGAACCTTCCTAGGTTCACATGTAAAGTCCTGAAGTTACGCTTCCTTCCAAAAATTAGGTTATCGCACACATGAAAGCATTTACATGTGAACCTTCCTAGGTTCACATGTAAAGTCTTGAAGTTACGCTTCCTTCCAAAAATTAGGTTATCGTAAAGTAAAGTAAAAAGGTTCATCCTGAGTCTCATTTTCTCAATGCAGTTCATTTCTAGTGTTCTGGATCCTTTCTACCTAGCTCAATATTGCCTTTGGAAAACAAAGCACTGCACCTAACAAAACATGGTGAAGTGGCAAACGAAAACATGGGTTTATTATGTATCTACAGCATAAAATCAAAAGTCAATATTGAAATTACCCAAATAAGTTAATTTGAATAGATATACAAATTAGATAACTTAGATTAAAACAATTTATTTGACATTGACAGTGTGATATTATACAGGCAAACTGTATTAGGCAATAAACTATTAAACAGGATAATGTAACATGTACTGATAAGAAAATTTTTCAGCAATAAAGGAGCTGAATTTATGACCTTTAGCCACTTCTAAATATTAACTAATTTAATCTAATTTGTTAGAATTGCTATTTTTTCTCCATTTAGGACCATGAGAAATAACAAAGACCAGTTATAGCTTTTGTGATAAAATATTAACTATTTAACATCCAGAATCATTCAGCTCTAAGAGGGTATTTGAAGTGACGATTCCAAAGTATGTGATAACACACTGATTGTTGCCTGTGGATGTTAAGGCTGAACACAGTGAGGATGTGTAAATTGCTAGATAATTATATCTTTGAGCTGGGAGGTTTTTCAGGCAATTCTAACACATGAAATGCAATGTCATTAATGTCATCCTGTGCTCAGATGAGAAAAGCACCCTGATTGTGGCCTTGGTTAAGAGCTGCCTAAAAAAGGAAAAAGAAATGAAAAAGAAACAAGTAAACTTAATGCATAATTAATGTTATATTTTTCTAGATTATTCCAAGTTCTGTTTTATCTTTATGCTGAAAATTGATTGCATTTAGTGATTTTTGTTCTTTCTTTTGCTCAGTTATTAAAGTTTTTATACAAGATCTAAAATTATGATGGAAATGTAGTTATTGAAGTGGAAACAATCTCAGTTCAGATTATTTGAAGCTTGGTTTCATATCTTCCTTTATCATTTGATCTTTGAAATATTTAATACTTTATCCAAAGTAAAAGAAGCATTTTTATTACAGATGTCTTTGTGGTGTGTGTGTGTGTGTGTGTGTGTGTGTGTGTGTGTGTGCACAAAAACATATGTAGAGGTCAGAGAGCAACTTTAGATATTGGTCCTTACCCTCCACTTTATTTGAGATAGGGTCTCTTTGTTGTTGATGCATATGCCAGGCTAGCTGGCCTGTGAACTGGGGATTCTTCTTCCTCTGCCTCCCGTCTCCCATCTGTAGGAGTGGTAAGTTCTGGAGCTCTAATTGAGGTCCTCATTGTCCAGTAAGCACTGCTACCTGCTAACCCATCTACCCAGCCCATCCTTGCCTTTTCTTTCCTTTTTAAAATTATTTTTATTTTATGTGTATGAGTGTGTTGCCTGCATGTATGTTAGTGCATCCATGCCATGCAATGCCCAAGGGGATCAGAAGAGGACATTGGACTCCCCTAGAACTGGAGTTTTGATGGTTGTTAGCCTCCTTGTGGGTTGGAATTGAACCTGGGTCCTCTACAAGAGCATTCAATGCTCTTAACCACTGGGCCATGTTTAAAGACCCTTTTTTCAATTTTTATGTTGGACATTTTTATTGTGGTGAAGCACAAATAGCATAAAGCTTATCTCTTATGCAAAACAGATGATTGACATTGCTTGTGATTGCCCACCAAACTTGATGCTAAGACCCTATTTTTGAAGGTACAACTAATTTTGGTCATAAGATATGGAGAAATTAACGTAGAACTGAATTGTAATATTTCTCCTTGATGGTTAACTTTTATAGTGCCTGAAGGTGCTATTTAGGTTGCTGGGGGAGACTAGTCATCAATAGACTTACCAAACTGTAAGCTACTTGAACCCTGTGAGCCACAATAACTACCAGCCTGGCAAGGTAGTAGGGGCATGAATATTCTGAGATAACCAACTGCTTTCTGATTGGGTTTGAATCTTGCTCCACAGGAGGGAGCTCATGCCTGGTACTGTAAAACTAATCAAGAATTGGTAACTCTGGAGGTCATAGACCCTATGGAGGAACCCACTGGTATTATTTTGCAAGATGGACATGTGGTTAAACTGTCTTCTAAAAGGTGAAAGATTTATACAATCTGAAGAGAAACCAGTATATTAAACTGCTTCTAAATATATATGCATGTTTATATCCAAAGATTAGAGCTGCTCTCATCTTTCACCAAAGAAGATTCTTACAACAGCAGGTGGTGGTGAATTTAGACACTCATAACTGGTCCAACTGTTGAGAATAAAGGAGAGGGGAGTCTTCCATCCCAATGAGACATCAATATTAACCCCCCCCCAAGGTCCTCAATTCAATTCCCAACATTCCCACCCCTAAAAATTATAAAAGATAAATTTTCTCAGGTTCAATATCAGAGTAATCTGAGAAATCCCTAGAAAAAAGAATGACTAGCACATAAAGTTTTATCAAATAATCACTGCACATCTCATAGATCAATGTTAAAACCTAAATATTCCCAGTGTGCACTTGGCTTTGACCCATGTACATGAGTGGCAGCCTTTGGACCAGATGTAGCAGGATCAGACCCTCCTTTTTGCCCATGAGAACATCAGAAGAGGGAACAGAAAAAAATGAAAGAGCAAGAGAATGGGTAGATGTGTTCCAAAAAGACATCTTCTGGGCATGACATGTCTGTTGCATTCATAAAGTCATAGCAGCTGTGCTTATCAGCAAAGACTTGGATTGGGCAATTCAACATTCCATCATGTAACAGGGAAGGATTCATGAAACCCACACCTCCTAAGGGACTCTGCAAAGTTGATGGTGGCTGGGGAAAAGAGTGTCAGTTTCATCAGTGGTGTACACTAAGAACCTTCCCATGCTCCAGTAAACAGCCTCATCCAAGCAATCATAATTGAGCTCAGTGGATCACACACACACAAAAGACACAAGAGCAGGAAGATAGTTTGGAAGGAAGAAGGATTTCTGTTGGAGGAAAGAAAGACGAGAGAGGATAAAGGTAGAGTAAAATTGACAATATATGCATTCATTATATACATCTATGAAACTGGTAAAAAATAAAATATAAACTTAAAAACAAAGACACATTCATTGATACTTATCACCCTCACAATGTTGAGTGACCATCATATGTTCTTTCTAGTTAGAAAACAATTTTATTGCACCAACTTAAAAATTATTGATGATAATTTTTCAGTAAAACAATAGTGGGTTATCCACATTTTGAATAAAAAGTTAGAAAAGTAAGTGCAAACATTGTACATTATTGGTAATGTCTTTGATTCAGAAGTTTAATGTCTTTGATTCAGAAGTCCTTTAAGTCTGAGTTTATAAATATAGAACTGTTTTTCTGTTAACTAAATGTATGCTTTTCTATCTGAATATAAATTTAATTTTGTAGATAATGAAGAAGCTTGTATACTAGAAAGTAGAAAAGAGCCTAAAATATTATTTTCTATTTATTTTTTGGCAATCTTAAACAATTTTTATGTATTACTTTAATTAGGGACAAAATTATTAACATAAAATGACATGAAAATCATTTTCCCAAGTACAGAGATCATTGTGTTACTGTCATTTATACATATATTTCTTTGTTTAAAAAATATTCAAAATATCCATAGTTTTAACCTGATTTTTCTCTTAACATTTATTTTAAATGTATCATCATACCATTCAGTCTGGTAATTCTGAAAAATGGAGAATAAATAAGATGCTTAATTATCCTTGTTAAAATAAGAGAAGAAATTCTCTTCCTTCTTTTGTCCCAAAGCATTTACTCTAGATAACAGTTGTGACTGTACCTTTCCTTTTTTTGAAGTATATGTAAATCTGCTTAAAATAAGCCTCAAGAAGACTGTCAGCTTTATGACCCAAGAATGCCTGTGAATTATCTCTTTGTATGTAAACATTAAGGAAAGCATACTCCATCTCCTAGTTGTCATTGGAATGGCAGAACTTCCTCTTGTTGAGCTTCTCCCAGCATGTTGTGAAATTCTCTGTTGTCTGGAAGATGTAGAAGTTTGCTTTTCCTGTGTAAGCAGCCAGTTAGATAATGCAGCTGATCAGTTCAATTGCCAGGTAAACTTAAGATAGACCACATGCAGCGAATGGCATAGTAAAAGTTTTGTGTTTGAAGGCCAATAGCTTTTATCTTTAAAAACGTATTTTCTGCTTGTCTACAGAAAAGGGTAAAATTTCATTCTGCCTTTTCGGTTTCATGATAGACTGCCAGCAGTCAATGGCCATCATTTTCTGGTCTAGTGTCTTTTCGATTAGAGAAATGTTCTACTTTTGGACAATATTTAAGACATATAAAAATACAAAAATCAAACAATAAAAAGTTATCTAATAAATGTATAGGCTAATGAACTGATAGTCCTCAAAAGAAGAAATACAAATGGTCAATGATTAGAATAAAAGGTGTTTATCATCTTTAGCCATCAGGAAACACAAATTAATAATACCCCAACAACATGTGCATATCCACGTTTATTGCTACACTTTTCACAATAGCAGGAAATGGAACCAGACTTGATTGTCTATCTACAGGTGAACAGGGAAAGAATATGTGATACATGAAATAGAATTTTATGAATCTATAAAGAAAAAAGAAACCATGGCATTTTTAGGGAAATAGATGGAACTATAAATTATTATATTAAGTGAAATAAATCAGAATCATGAAGACAAATATGCCTGTTTTCTCTCGTTTGTGGAAGTTAAATTTAAAACTCTGTGTGTGTGTGTGTGTGTGTGTGTGTGTGTGTGTGTAAGTGTAAGTGTAAGCTGTGAAACTAGGAAAGGATCAGAGAGAAAAGAAAGAGGGCTTAATAGAGGTGAAAAAAGAGAATGTAATGCAATTACCCAAAATAATGAAGCAGAAAGTATTTACCTGGCAAGAGGGGTGAGTAGAAGAACAGTGACAGAGGGAGTGAATGAGAACAAGTTATGATGCACATCTGAATGAAAATGCTACAATAAGGTCATTACAACAAGTATGCTAACCTTACAATTAAAAAAGAAAAGAAAAGAAATGTTGTTCCACTTTTGTAGGAAGATTCCCAGTTTGGAAGATTTTAATTAGATTTCCCCAACAATCAAAATATTTTTCAAAGAGCTATAATTCAATTAGTTTGTGATGTTTGAAGTCTAACTGTCTTTAAATTTTCATTATTAATAACATTACTATCTTAATCTTCATCTGAATTTCTAAATGCTTCTAATAGCTCATGCAAAGAATTAAGTCAAAGATTAGACATCATTTATCTCTTTCTATATATTGTGGTTTCAGTTACTACTCAATATGTTCAGAAATGTATGTGACAGTAGAAATACATTTTGGTGTATCAAGCATATAATAGATGCTTTTCAAGATAGACATTGTATTATTCCTTACAATTTTTATAAAGGCTTATTTTTTATTTCTAAGACTCAGTAAATATCAAAGTAGTCATAAAAATCAATTAATCATTAAATATGAACAGATTTTCTTTTCTGAAATGACTGCAATTTCTTACCTGACATTTCATATCTTTTAGATTCTTCAAAATGACACTTAGTAGACAGACCATCTTTTGAACTGTGTGGTAGGAAGATGACCTGATGTAATTTTGAGAAGGAGCGAATGGCAGTAGGTAATGATTGTGATTTTAATGCTATCCTATTTCTCTGAACAATTTTGCATAAATATTTAATGAAGTACTTTGTCCTCTTTTGCTGAAAGTGCTGTGCAACCAGTATTTATATAAATGCTCTAGGGAAATGCAGTGTTATCTACACTTAGATCATGGGATGCTAGCAAATTTTATCATTTTGCTATAGAATAGTGAATCACATTACAAAGCAAAACCAGTGTAATAGAGTCTCATGGATCAACTACACAGCTTTGGTGATTATCAGCTCTTCTTGCACCTTGTACACTAGATATGATCTATTACTCATTCATGAATATTTTAGCATACATTTCCAAGAGATCTCTCAGAAATGGAGCAATTATACTGTAATTTTAATGTTATCGTTTATACATTTATACGCTCAATAGTAATATCATTTTACTCAATTTCCCTGGTTTTCCCATAACTTTTGTGATTTCTTTGCATTGGCATCTGTATGAAGCCTATGTACTTCAACTGGCTGATAGGTTTCTTTTTTAACATTTTATTTTATTATTCTTTGTTTTATGTGCACAAGTGTTTTACATGCATGTATGTAAGTGCACCCATATCATGCAATGCCTATGGAGGTCAGAAGAGTGCACTGGGTTCCCTGTAACTGAAGTTACAGATGTTTGTTAGCTGCCATGTGGGTGCTGGGATTCAAACCCAGGTCCTCTGCAAGGGCAGCCAGTGCTCTTAACTGCTGCACCACCTCTCCATCACTGTTCGATATTCTTAAACCTCTTATCTGCTGATTCTACAACTTTCATTCTTCTTCCAAATTTAGCTGTTAAAGAATAATTAATTGTGTGTGTGTGTGTGTGTGTGTGTGTGTGTGTCCTGAATTTTGTGATTGAACTCCAAAATTAATTTTAATGTTACTCTGGTCCCTGAATACCCTGCAAAATTTTAGTTAAATACACATGGTTGTTATCAGATTCTAATTAGTAATTGTGGGAGTCCTGTAATTCGGCCAGGAGACTCATAATGTTTGTTTGGGGTGTGTGTGTGTGTGTGTGTGTGTGTGTGTGTGTGTGTGTGTGAAGTCAGTAGCTATTTGTGATTATTGTCTTGCTCATTTAGTTCAGTAGAAGTTAATCATGATGGAATTCTACTTTCATGCATTAGCTAGATTTTTAAGAGAAGACTCATGATTATTTGTTCACACTAACATATACTTCACATAGAATTAAGTATTGATTTTAAGTATTGATTTTTTTTGTTTTATTTTTCCTACGAAATTGACTCTCTACCATCTTCTAAAGGTTATCAATTAACTTTAAATGTTTGTTTCAATTTTGGTACCACTTTAATTTCATAGATTATCTATATTAGAAGGGTTTTAATACACTACAATCAATATTTTTACTGATATTCACAGTGCCCCAGTTTGTCCAATGGGAACCTCTTCAAGTTGTTTCTTGCTTGCTTCCTTTGACACAAACCCAAGAGTTTGACTTTGCTTTTTGTTAAATTAGGATGTCCCAGATTTAATTTCTGTACTTTCTTACCTGCAATATAAAATAGTTATTCCTCCAAGGAGATCTTTCTTTGAGAAAAAAAAAGGTACTAGATGAATGCAATCTTCATGTGAGGTAAACTAGTTACTTTTCTTGTAGTGGTGACAAAATAACTGACTAAAGTCGACTGAAGAAGGAAGGTAGCAGCTATCATCTTTATAGTCATCTTTCCTTGCATAGTTTGAACGAATACAGTCTATAGTGGTAAGGGAGGCATGGTGGTAGAAGAGGAGTCTGGGTACTCCAACATATGGGATGGTAACACCCACATGCAGGATGGATCTTCCCTCAGTTAAACCACTTTGGTAATTCCTTTCAAAAAAAACACAGAGAATCATGAAGTCATTAGCGGGAGGCATGGTGGTAGAAGAGGAGTCTGGGTACTCCAACATATGGGATGGTACCACCCACATGCAGGATGGATCTTCCCTCAGTTAAACCACCTTGGTAATTCCTTTCAAAAAAAAACACAGAGAATCATGAAGTCATTAGCACTCCCATACAGTCATGAAGATTGTTACCATCACACCAAGGTTATTCTTTGCAACTGGATCATTCGTTATGTACATTTTGATGTTACTTCTTACATATTAATTATATTTGTGCCTTTCAGAAAAATATCTCTGAAAACATTGTCATTTATTTACTTTCTTTCAATTGGTTCTCATAAGTGAATAAATTATGTTGGTTGAGACCCAGAACTCTGATTTTTCTGTATCACATTCGTTTCCAAAATCAGAAAACAAAACACAATAAATTGTAGAAATTAATAGCATTAATTCTCTGAAATTAATTTTGTTTCTTTTCAGTAAGGTACACATCTATGTTTCAGAAGTCACGATTTTAATGCTTTCAGTTTGCTATGCTAATTTTTCTTTACCACTTTGGTTTATTTAAAGCTGTTACAGTTCTATTATGAGCTATTTTTTTATTTCAGTTGTTTGATATGAACCCTGATGATTGAATGTTTCGTCTAACATCATTCTATAAAGAATGTTCTCTTTTACATTAGGCTGTTGAAAGAAATATACTATGTAAAGATCGTGCAAATATTTGTTCATTAGATAAAATATAAAAACAAATCATTTTAGTAAACATTAGTAAGTGAATGCATGCACTAGAAATGGTTGCTGGAAATAGGAAACCCTGGTAAATTTACTTATTTCAGACAATAGCAGAAAGAAATCACCCTCGAATAGTGAAGTGGCTTCGATATTCAATTAATAACCCTTAAAAATAAAAATATAAAGTAAGTTAAAATTGAGTATAAGAAAGTTGGACCTCTCTAATGTGGTAGATTCCTTCTCTATTTGGCCAGTCTGTATAGGGTGTCACACTTCACAAGCACTTCAAAACAAATGATAGGTGAGGACACCAAGGAGGTGTTAGTACCAAATCTGTTTTTGCAAGCTGTTAATTTTGCTGATGATAAAGGCAATATGAAATGCCCAAACCAAATTTTCAGTTGTCATTTTCCCAATATCAGAGGTAGTCCAATCTTTACGGACTGAGCTCAGAAAAGAAAGGTCACATCTTGATGTGTTAAATACCTCATAAACTATATTACAATGCCTAACTTACCAGATTTGCAAAATTTTTCAGGCAGTTCCATTTGACTTTATGACTGTCAGAGCTCTTTTATCTGTATGTAGGATTGCTCCCTTGTTCTTTATCTGTCTAAAACAATATAATCACCTTAAGTTAGTTGAACATAAGGTATCCCTGCTGAGGAAAATCTGGATTGCAGTGAAAATACTGCTGTGAAACTTCCCATTTCCTTAACATGCATATTCTCAGCATCTAAGTTCCTTTCAGTGTGATAGAGGGACACAGAACTCATTGTTTACCACACCGGTAAGATATTTTTAAAAAGACTATAGAAATAGAAGTTGCTACTAATAGGAAACAGTGTTCACCATCCCTGGGCCACAGTGGATTCACTTTGCTTTGTTGTGAAATATCAAGACAACTAAACTCTAGAAAATGATGATGAAGTTAAAGCACATCTTTGTCTTGTGCTTAACTCACACAATGAGTCTAATCTTCCCAGTCTTTATTTTGTTCTCTTATCTGTTTGGCCCCAGGATCATCTTCTTTGCCTTTCTCCTTAATTCTCTTAGCTGGATCTGTATTGCTTAATTCTCTTAGCTGGATCTGACTAGGGAGACAGTCAGAGGGTAAGAGTGATTGTTGCCCAAGCATGAGGACTTGAGTTCAAATCCCCAGAATCCATGTGAAAAGCTGAGCATGGTCCTGTCACCCCAGGACTTTGAGGGGTCTTGGTAGGAAATGGTAACAGGGGGATCACTGGGCTTGCCAACCAACAGCCTAGTTCTATGGATAGTAACAGATCATGCCTCAAGGGATAAGGCAAGCAGTGGTAGAGTCAGACACTCGGTACCCTGCTCTGGTCTCCACACAAGTGCACATGTGCACACAAACATATGCCAAAATCACACACATACTCTCTTAAACACAAATACACAACAATTTTTTAAGACAGCTCATTTTAACCCACAGCTTATTATATAGATAACAGTTTTGTTCATCTCCTCAGCCGTTAAATAGATTTCAAACCCCTAGAATCCAGAGCTCTGAAGAAATAATTTTTTATTGTTTTATGTCAACTGACTTGCTACAGTTTTTCATAACACTTTAGCCCTAGGAAGCTTACATATTTTACAAAACAGAGAATGGGGGGCACTTCTCCCCATTCTCTCTACCTAAATATGTTAGCATTATCCACCCAATTATTCTCACCAAAACCAGCAGAAAGCACTTTGAGACTGGATTCCCTCATTCTCCTTATCCATGCTTTTAATTGCTTGAGAATTTCATATGTGCATATAACATGCTTTAAGCAAATCTACCCCCACCCCCATTTACTCCCATATAATTCCTCCCATCCCCTCTCTACCATATTGCTTCCCAAGTTTGTGTGCGTGATCTTTTCTTAAATAATAAACTGCATCTACTTAGTCCTATCATTATATGTATAGGTGAAACACGGGCATCATCTTAGAGACCACATTCCAGAAGAAAACTGACTTTCCCCCGGGAGCCATCAATTGCTTATAATTCCTCTGCAAGTGGTGGAAGTTCATGAGCTGGAATTTTGGCTGGCTTGATCTTGTGTAGGTCTTGTTCAAGAAGTCACACCTGCCATGAGTTCATGTGTATAATGGCACTGTCTTGTCTGGTAAATACAGTTGTGCTACAGACATCTGCTACCTCTTGGCTCTTACAATCTTTCCAACTAACAGACATCTATAGAAAATTCCACACAAACACATTCCTCTAAATGGTCCATAAAATTTTATACAGAATTAGTCAAATATTAGGGCAGAAATAATGTCTCATGAAATATGAGAAAATTGAAATAATATCCAGCTTTCTATTGGACCATGATAGAATAAACATAGGTATCAAAAGCAATAGAAGCTAAAGGATGTACAAACCTCATGAATATTAAACATCACACTACTAAATGATAATTGGGTCAAGGAAGCAATGAAGAGGAAATAAAAATGTTCTTAGAATTCATTGAAAGTAAAAACACAACATACAGAAAACTTTGGAACACAATGAATGCGATTCTAAGAGGAAAGTTTCTATTACTAATTGCCTATATAAAAAATGATAGATATCAAATTAATAAATATATGAAGTACTTCAGGTACTGATGGCCTTGGAAAAACTAAAATAAACAGTGCCCATGAACAATAAACAAGAAGAGGGATCCAAAGTCACAGCTAAAATTAATGGAAATAAACAGCTAAAATAGAAAAACAATACAATAACATAATAAAATGAAGAACTGTTTATTTGAGAACATAAACAAGATTGAGAAACCCTTAGACAAATTAATCAAAAGAATAACAGAGATGATCCAAATTAATATGATTAGAGATGAAAAGACATTACAACAGACATTGAGGAAATTTAGAGAATTAAGGACATACTTTAAAACTTTATATTCTGTAACCTTGAAAATCTAAAAAAAAAAAATAGTTGAATTTCTATATGCATATGACATTCAAACTTAAAATGAAGTAATTTTAACAGATCCATAACAATCAATGAGTTAAAAGCAGTAATTAAAAATCATCTACATTCATATTTTTTTAAAATGATCCTGGAATTCTCATTCACACATAACTTTATTAAGTACCAGAAAGAATCAGACACCATTCTAGACATTAGAGACTTGGCTCTTTACATTTTTATCATCTGTGCTGTGAAATGCCTGTGGAGGTCAGAAGATAGTGTCAAATTCCCCTGGAACTGGTGTTACAGACTGTTTTTAGCCACTGTATTAGTCACTTTTCTGTTGCTGTGGTAGAAACACTGACCCAAGCAATTTATAGAAGAGTTTATTTGAGTTTATGGTTCCAGGGGAATTACAGTCTGTCATGGTGGGGAAGCATGGTGACTAGAAGTGGTGGGGCAGGAGCAGCAGAAGCTAGGAAGCAAGAGACCAACTGGAGATCCTGCAAGGCTTAAGAGCTCTCTAAGCCCACCCCAGTGACTTCATCCTTCCTTCAGGATAGCCACACCTTCTAAAACCTCCCAAAACAGTGCCACCATCTGGGGACAAAATGTCCAAATACTTGGAGCCTATGGACGACATTTTCATTCAAAGCACCATAGCCATCATGTGGGTGGTGGGAATCAAATTCAGGTCCTCTGCAAGAACAGCAAGTGCTCTTTAACTGCTGAGCCGTCTTTCCAGTCCCATATATGTGTATTTTTAAAAAGTAAGCTTATGAAATAATTCATTTACCTTTGATTTTTCAGACAACTTTGGGATTATTCATCTCTCCTTCCTTTCCCTATATTACCATCGCTAAAGTAACCCCCTGATTTTTCCTACTTTTGGAATGAGAAATTTAAGATTGATTAAATATTGCAGGAGGCAATGCTTTTCAGTGGATGCATGAGAAAGAAAGAGGTACAAATAACCTGTTTTTGAATCCAGGAGAGCAGATGAAAAGTCTTGAGCTAGAGATGGAGAAATTCTGATTGTTTTTCGTGTACTAACTGTCACACATTCTCAATACATATGAATGCTAGTCACAGCTAGAAAGGTATTATAGGCATTTACCTCCTTAATAATTAAAAGTATGCAAATGATGCTGTTGGAGGCACTGGTTTTAATGTGTGTCTTTGCTTGTGTGTGTGTGTGTGTGTGTGTGTGTGTGTGTGTGTGTGTGTGTGTGTTTTGAGGCAGGGTCTCACCATGTAGCCCCCGCCGACCTGGTCTTGTATGTCACTCTGGAGACCAGAATTTCCTCAAACTCAAAGAAGAACCCACCTGTCTCTGCCTCCTATGTGCTGGGGTTTTAACTATTTTTTATAACGAAGAAACTGAAATACTGAAAAGATGAGAATGGGGATCAAATCTCATTTACAAAAAGGGAAAAAGAGGACAACAGAGGGTGTATGCTCTGGGGCAGATGGGCACTGTGGGAGAGGGAATAAGGCGGATGTGTCACTGTGAAATTTCACCTAGGATTATACTCAGATGATTATCAAACAATGTGGACCATTTCTAGGAATTTAAAAAGACCATAAGATGGTTCTCTTCCAGCTTTGATTGCAGTCAGGCTTGCTTGTTCTGCACTGCTCCACTCAAGCATACGTACTATTGTCGTTCTTTCCCCATCTTCAAGCCGTCCACTCCAGCCCATCTGTTCCATCAGCACGCAGAGGAAGGTATTGCTTCTTCCCTAGGGATGCTGGAGCAGAAGACTGTAATGGCATCATGGTGATTGTTTTTTAAAATCAAATTTACCCAGAAAATGCATTGGCAACAAAAACACTGCCAGGTCACAGCTGTTTCATTGTGAGTCATCCATCACTTCGAGGACTACCCTACATGGACCA
>NW_008334566.1:545093-556511 GCF_000622305.1 Nannospalax galili | reverse complement strand
TTTTTTCTTTAAAGGAACTTTAAGGATATGATAATTTAGAAAAATTATTATTTATGAGTAGTACTACATTTTCCCAGACCATTTGAATTATGTTTTTCATTTGCCAAGCTAGGAAAAAGTTTCAATTAGCAAATTCATTTACATGGGACCTACCAACAGGTATTAATAGACAGAGTAACAGGATTAGACCATTGTCAGGATAGTAGTATTTGTGTTTGAACCATATTTCTGACATTCTTAAAATATAAGCTCCAATTGCTTGTCTTGGAGGCTAAAATTGTTGTCTATTGGCATAAATGACTTGATTTAATAAAATGTTAAAAAATGGCCAGAAAATATATTATCAATGATTATTTGCACTAATTGTTTTATCATTCTCTTGCAAAAAAGAAATAAAATGTCTTTGTTGGGGGCTCGAAATGGAGACCTTGGATAGCCTAAGGCATCAAATGTACTGCCAAAAGGCAAGTGCTATCAGCAGGACAGGAAAATGATGCCAAATAAGACTTCTGTAATGTGACAAATTTGCTCATGGCTAGTCATCCTACACTGATATTTTCTGGAATATAAAAGAAGAAAGTCCAAGGAAAGAAAATAGAAAAGGCAAAAATAAATTTAAAAACTCTTCAAAGGTCCAACATGAACAGTAAATACAACATTTTAAGTGAAGTAATTTTTTTCTTTTTTATTCAGGGTCTAGTGAACAAAGGATTTTTCCCCTAGCAAAAATAAGTAAACTAGGTGGTATTCATAGATATAGCCTGAGTCTGGCACATTTTCCCTTGTGAAAGAGTTGCATAGTCAGCTTTTAGTATTCACTTTAGGGATAGGATATTTGTACACCTGCCTTCTCATAGGAGAATGTATTCAAATAAGAAGCCTTTCAATATTCCTTTCGTAAACCATCCTGTAGCACTGAATATACAATTTTAGGCAGAAAACGTCATCTAGAGGTATGTGACTTGAAACAATTTGGAGGAAATTATTTTAAGTTAAATTGCTTATCAGGCAATAACACACACACACAAAATAGAACTACCTTGGGAATTGACTAAATATGCTAGTTTTTCAAGTAATTAAATCTTTGAAATTAAATAGCAATCAAATATCATGATTGTCTTACTTTCTGTATAACTGCTGCTAGGTGTTAGCAGGTGAGGAGTTTGAGAATTCCATCTTTGAAGCAAGACCAGGACAATAAGCTATAACATTGAGTAGAGGGTAATAATACCTTTAAATTTTCAAATTTATGAGAGCATGTATACTTACTAAGTATCAGATGTAGTGTAAAGAATTACAGTAAAATGAATAGGAAACTTTGTACACTTAAACTGAATGGGATCTACCAGAAAGTCTTCATTATTCATGGATATTAATCTAGGGAATAATTAATAAAAGTTAATGATTCATAAATTATGAGAGACTGTCTAAAGCAGTCATTATACAATGTTAAATAGAATAGTAGGAGCTATAATTATATTTATGGTATTTCTAATTGGTGTGGGTATATAGACTCATAGAGATGGACATTTCTATAAAGAACCAGTTCAGAACATTACTCATGGGATACACGGTTATGAATAATTTGTGATGTAATATTTAAAGCATGTTTTTCAAATTTCTTTTGTTTTACTTTGCTGCAAAAGGAGATTAAATTTTAATTGGGAATCTAGAACTTGTTTAACAAGTCTTTGCTTAGAAAGGAATTTCTTTGTTTTAAGGCAAGCATAACAAGTGACAACAGATCAAGCTCAGCTTAGAGCCCACTTTTGTTTGACAGTTCTTTATAGTTAAAGCTTGAAAAACCATGCTCTAAAGATAGAATCAACAAATATGTATTAACCAAACTACTATACTATTCCCTGCTTATGAAAAAGAGGTGAAACTTATCAAGATACAAATTGAATTATTTAAAGTTCAGAAACTGCACTGTGCCTTGACTCCCCCAGCCTCATTCACCCTCCCAGCTCCCCCACCCCATCTCTCCTCCTATCATGGACACTGGCCCATTTCATGTCTTGGCAACCCATATCTCTGGACTGACCTCTTGGCCCAGACTCCCTACTGCTTCCTGATCCTTTGATTCCTGACCAACCCAATTTCTCCCTCTAGTCCCTAGGAGCCCTTGGGCCTATCCTGCCCCCACCTCTCCTTGTATCCATGGGGAGCCCAGTTCCCCAGCTTCTTGGGGCCAGCATCTTTCCTGGAGGGATCCAGACCTTAGGATCTTTCCTGGAGGGATCCAGACCTTAGGAGAAAGACTGAGAGCATCCGATCCTCATCTGACTGGGCCCCTGTTGGAACTCCTGAGCAGCAAGAATAAATCATTTTGGCCCCTCCAATATAAAATCAAAGGAGGGAAACTGAAGCCTAGATCAACCAGGTTTTTATGAAACCTCAAGCCTAGACCAACCAGCTTTGCATGCCTAACAACTAAACCACAAAGGTCCATAAAGTTTACAAAAAGAAGCACACATAAATTCAACAAAGGAAGGCTGAGTCTCACACAAGAATCAGAAACTACAAAAGAAATCCACATATCAAAGTCACAGAAAAAAATAATAACATGAAAACCCCCCAAAATATGTCCCCACCAAGTACCAACAATCCTGTAGATGAATACAGTGAGAACGCCCTAGAGATAACACAGGACATGGAATTCAAAAGACCAAGTATGAACATGATAACAGACTTCAGTGAATTTAAGAACACACAAACAAAGAAATCGAAGACTGAAAGATGATAGGGATAAACTTTTGAATGGATTCTGAAAAGAGAAATAATGAAGAATAATCAAGCTGAAATGAAGAAGGACTTGAAATACTCAATAAGCCTATTAGAAACAACAGAAGAAAGCCTCACCAATAGATTGAATGAAATAGGAAACAGAATATCAAGAGTGGAAGATAAAGTGGATGAATTAGACCACTCAAGCAAAGATTATGAAAAATTTAAGAAACCACAAGAATGGAATATGCAGGAATTATGTGATACCATAAAAAGACCAAGCATGAATCATAGGTATACAGGAAAGAGAAGAATCTCAGGATAATATGGATCAGATTTTCACCAGGATTGTAGAAGAAAATTTCCCAAAATTAAAGAAAGACATGCCCATAAAAATACAAGAAGCATACAGAACACAAAGCAGACAGGACCAGAAAAGAAACTCTACATGACACATCACAGTGAAAACACTAAACGTACAGAACAAAGACAGATTACTGGAAGATGCAAAAGAAAAATAAGAAGTCACATATAAAGGATAATCCATCAGAATTACAGGTGACTTTTCAGTGCAACTTATGAAAGCCAGAAGAGCTTGGACCAAAGTATTCCCAGTTCTAAATGACCACAGATGCCAACCAAAATGTCTATTATAGTCAAAAGGGAAAGAAAACTCTTCCATGATGTAAATAGGCTGAAAGAATTTATGTCCACAAAACCAGCACTTTAGATAGGGCTTGAACTCTTCAGAGAGTTCTTGAAGCAATACTAAGAGCTGAAGAAAGGAGAGACTATACTCTAGGGGTAACAGAAAGAAAATTCATGAAGGTATAACTGTGGAAATGCACAGATACACCAAGAATGTGAACAGAAATTAAAATGACAGGAATCACTACACATCTTTCATTAATAACTTTAAATATCAATGGACTGAACTCCCCAGTCAAAAGACACAGGCTAGTTGAGTGGATTAAGAAATAAAACTGATCTTTATGTTGTCTTCAAGAAACTCATCTCATTTTCAGGGACAGACATTACCTTAAGGTGAAAGAATGGGAAAAAAATATACCAAGTGAATGGTACTAAGAAAAAAACAGGCATTGCAATTCTAATATCTGACAAAATAGACTTCAAACTAAAACTAATCAGAAGAGATAAAGAGGGCCACTTTATTCTGATCAAAGGAACAATTAACTAAGAAGATATTACAATCATGAACATATATTCACCAAACTCTGGTGCACCCAAGTTCATAAAAACAGTATTACAGGACTTTAAGACCTAGATTAATACCCAACTCATTAATAGTTGGGGACTTCAATACCCCATTGCCTCCATTACATAGGGCAACAGAACAGAGAATTAAAAGATATTTGAATTAAACAATACCATATATCAAATGGGTCTAACAGACATCTACCAAATAGTTTATCCAAGCACCAAAGAATATACTTTCTACTTACTGTCCCAAGGAACTTTCTCCAAAATCAACCACATACTGGGGCACAAAACAAGACTCAACAAATATAAGAAAATTGGAATAATCCCATGCATTCTATCAGACCACAATGCAATAGAACCTAAAATCAACACCGGAAGAAATCCTAGTAACTACATGAACACATGGAGATTAAAGAACACACTCCTGGATGATGAATGTTTCAAAGGAGAAATTAAGAAAGAAATAAAACAATCCCTGTAATTAAATGAAAAGTACAACACATTGAAAGCAGTCCTTAGAGGGAAGTTTATAGCTCTAAGTTCCTTCATTAAAAAATCAGAAAGAACACAAATAAATGACTTAACATCGCAACTCAAGACATTTGAAAAGCAACAACAAATGAAACCGAAACCAGGCAGACAAGAAGAAATAACAAAAATCAGAGCAGAAATTAATGAAATAGAAACAAAGAAAACAATACAAAGAATCAAGGAATCCAAGAGCTGGTTCTTTGAAAAGATAAATAATACTGAGAGATGCCTAGCCCGTTTAACTGAAAGAAATAAAGAGCACCTCAAAGTCAACAAAATCAGAGATGAAAGGGGAAACATGATGACAGACATAAAAAAGATCCAGAACATTGTAAGGGAATACTTAAAAAAACCTATACGCTACTAAATTCGAAAACATAAAAGAAATGGACAGGTATCTAAAAGCATTGGAACCACTAAAACTAAACCAAGAAGAGATCAACAGTTTAAATAGACCCATAATACATAAGGAAATTGAAACAGTAATACAAAATCTCCTGACTAAGAAAAGCCTAGAACCAGATGAATTTACAGCAGAATTATACCAGACATTTAAAGAAAATCTATATCCAATACCACTTAACTTATTCAAAAAGATGGAAATGGAGGGGAAACTTCCAAATTCCTTCTATGAGGCCAGCATCAGTCTAATACCAAAGCCAGGTAAAGATAGAACCAAAAAACAAAACTACAGGCCGATCTCCTTAATGCACTAGATGTAAATATTCTCAACAGAACACTTGCAAACCACATACAGACACACATCAAAAAGATCATCCACCAGGATCAAGTCAGCTTTATTCCAGAGATGCAGGGATGGTTCAATATATGTAAGACAATAACTATTATAAATGGACTCAAAGTAAAGAACGACATGGTCATCTCAATAGATGCAGAGAAGGCCTTTGACAATATTGAACATGCATTTATATTGTAAGCCCTAAGGGAATTGGACTGGAGGGAACATCCCTCAACATAATTAAAGCCATATATAACATACCCACACCAACATCATTCTAAATGGAGAAAAACTGGAAGCATTCTCATTGAAATCAGGAACCAGACAAGGCTGCCCACTGTCCCCACTTCTCTTTAACATAGTACTTGAAACTCTTTCAAGAGCAATAAGACAAGAGAAGGAAACTGAATGAGTAATAATCGAAAAAGAAGAGATTATCCTTTATGCAGAAAATATGATATTATATCTAAGAGAGGCCAAAAATTCCAACAAAAAACTTCTAGAAATGATTACGACTTTCAGTAAAGTGGCAGGTTACAAAATTAATCTACAAAAGTCTGTCATCTTTCTATATGCCAATAGCAAGCAATCAGAGAGAGTACATGTAAACACTCCCTTTACCAAAAGCTGCATATATATATATATAAAATCTTCAGAATAAACCATATGAAAGATAATAAAGACCTCTACAATGCAAATATTATATATTTTAAAAATAGATTGAGGAAGACACCAGAAGATGGAAGGACCTCCCATGCTCATGGATTAGAAGAATTAAGATTATGAAAATGACCAGCCTACCAAAAGAAGAGTCATATATAGATTCAATGCAATGCCAATCAAAATCACCATGGCATTTTTCACAGAATTGGAAAAAAAACTATCCTAAGATTCATATGGAAGCACAAGGGACCCCGGATAGCCAAAACAACCCTGAGAACTAAGAGCAATGCTGGGGGGATTACTATACCAGATTTTAAGCTCTATAACAGAGCTACAGTCATAAAAACAACATGGTACTGGCACAAAAAGAGACCCAAAGACCAACAAAATTGAAGACCCAAATATGAAGTACATGTAATTTCAGCCACCTGATATTTGACAAAGGGCCCAAGAACATTTATTGGAGGAAATACAGAATGTTCAGCAAATGGTGCTGGCAAAAATGGATCTCCACCTATAGAAGAATGAAACTAAACCCCTATCTTTCACCTTGCACAAAAGCCAACTCCAAATGGATCAAAGACCTCAATGTGAAGCCTGAAACTCTGAAACTGTTAGAAGAAAACATTGGCAATAACCTACAAGATATAGGTGCAGGAAATAATTTTCTAAACCAGTCATCAATTGCTCAGAAAACAAGGTTAAGAATCAACAAATGGGACCGCGTTAAATGAAAAAGCTTCTGTACATCAAGAAGCATCCAAGGAAGTTAAGAGAAAACCCACAAAATTGGAAAAAAAATCTTCACCAGCAACACATCTGAGAGAGGTTTAACATCCATAATATATAACGAGCTCAAAAATCAAAGACTCAAGAAAGGAAGTAACCCAACTAAAAGACAGGCTAAGGAGCTGGACAGAGAGTTCTCAAAGAAGAAATAAAGATGGCTAAGAAGCATCTTAAAAGGTGTTCAACATCATTACTAATTATGTAAATGCAAATTAAAACCATCTTACCCCAGTCAGACTGGCTACGATCAAGAGAATAAATGATACCAAATGTTGGATAGGATGTGGGTAAAGGGGAAGGCTCATCCACTGCTGGTGGAATTGCAAACTTGTTCAACCCCTGTGGAAAGCAGTGTGGTGAAGGTGCCATTTGGGATGTGGGTATATAGATGAATAAGATTGTTTAGGGTGTTCTATAGGAAATATACACAAAAAATCAACAAATAAAAAAATGAGTTATTTTTGAAGAAGCATACAAATTTGCTTCATGTTCATTAGTAGAGGTGAAAAACATTACCATTGAAATCTCCATAATGACTTTATATTCATGCTAAGGTGCTAAGGATCCAAGTGTAGCCAACTGTCACTAGTAATACTCAGATACATAGAGATTAGACATGCATGTGCAAACATCTAAGTGTTTGCGTCTACTGCATTAAAATGAGTTTTTCTGTGTGAAACATTATATTTTTAAATGAAATGGAGATCTTTTCTAAAGGCTAAAACCTCATTCAATTTTATGTCTTACAGGGTTTATACTGAGTTCAGTATTGTATAACTGTATTAATTCAGCAGTTAGCCTAAAAATTTACAGGCAATTTTGAAAGGAGATGCATATTTGCTCTGGAAATTGTTATATTGAATATGATAATGCTGTAATGAAATGCTTCTTCTAATCGTGTTGTTATTAAGTAATTTTTTAAAAAATTATGAATAAAAAATAAAATAAATTAAAAAAAATAAAAAGTAAAAATGAACCTACCATTTGATCCAGTTATACCACTGCTTGTCATATACCCAAAGAACTTATCCTATTGTAGAGACATTTGTATATCCATGTTTATTGCTGCTCTTTTCACAGTAGCCAAGAGATGGAAGCAACCTAAGTGTCCTTCAACTGATGAGTGGATAATGAAAATGTGGTTCATTTATATGATGGAGCAATACTCACCAATAAAGAATGATCTTTATTACTCAGCAATAAATAATGATGTCCCAATCATGAAATTTGCAGGTAAATGGATGGAACTAGAAACTGTTATACTAAGTGAAGTAACACAGACTCAGAAAACAACAACAATGACAAAAATGATATATGTTCTCCCTCATATGTGGATCCTAACACCAAATCCTTATAAGTGAGTATATATCAAGAAATAACTACAGGAACCAGGTAATGAAAAGGAACCAGGGAGGAAAAGGAAAAGAACAAATCTGAATGAGAAAACAGTAGGAAACAGGCATTAATAAGGGAGATATGGAGAAAAATGTGGCTACTTAAGGGGAGGGGGAAGAGGGATGGTTAACTACAAGGTACTTTGGGGATAAAGGGGAAGAAGGTGCTTAAGAGAGGTGGGACCATAGGAGAAGGGTATTATTAAAGGATAAATGTGTAAAATGGGGGCCCCTTATTGGGGAGACATGGTAGATGTGTTAGACAATGAGATAGATAAATAATACCTAGATAGTTAAAAAAAAAAAAACAGAGGGAACCATATTAGTCCGACAAACTACTGACAAATTATACATACATCTAGCTCAAGGAACATAATATATCCCTAGTCAAGGTTTATCTGAGAAGCTTCTGTCTTTGCCCAAGGTTTGTCTGCATAGCACACGTTACTTAAGAGCATCAGAGGGGTGGAACTAACCTTCTTGGATATTTAACAGCCATACTTTGGGGCCTATATTAATTTGGTCACAGGGACTTAAAGGATAGATTTTGCTCCTTGCCCACCTAAGTCAACTAAGCTCCAGGAGACTATGAGCATCTCTCACAATATCCTGTAACTGTCATGTGTCACCTGTCCTCTTGATCAAGGAGGGCATGGAGACCCCACAAAATGAACTTGAACCAGTGTCCAGTCTACAAGTAGGATGGTCAACACAGAGGAAACATTTCCTACATGCTTCCAAGTGAAGCCAGCCATGATCGAGCAGGACCTTTGATTCATCTTCATATAGATGGAACTGGTAAAAGAATGGGGCTAGGGGCTCCTCCGAAGCCCATGTGACCCCTGAGGAACAGATCCTCAAACGGCCTTAAGAGTAAAAATAAATTGGTTTATCTGGGCCAACTGCATGGTCTTAAACACCCAAAGGAATGTATATCCAAAGATTAAAGCCGTCAATAAAATTTTTAAGCGTCCATGTGTATAGCTAAAGGCTGCATAACAAGAAACAATGTCAGACAGGAAATACTCTCCTTTGAGTTGGTGGTCAGGGTGGCCAAAGCGACTCTCAGACAGTAACCCAGCATAGAATTGGGAAAATGAACAAAAGACCCCAATCTTATCTAAAGGAATATTGGCAACTGATTGCTGCTAGATGAGGAAGAGCTGATCTTCTAGAAAAAGGATCTCTGGACAGGTTGACTAGACTTAGCAGATGGAAAAGCACTGGGGAACAGCTGGATGCACTGGCAACACAGTGGATAGTAACAGGGATGACAGAGTATATGGGCTCCAGTAGGGGCGGGTAGTTATGGCAGGGTCCCATTTGACATTTGGGTATATAGATGAGTAAGATTGTTTGGGATGTTCTCTATGAAATACACACAAAAAAAATTCAGCAAATTTTAAAAAATGAGTTGTATTTGAGGAAGAAGCATATAAATTTACTTCATGTTATTTAGTAGATGTGAAAAACATTACCATTGAAATCTACCTGATGACTTTATATCCATGCTCAGGTGAGAAGGATCTCAGAAAGTAACCAACTGTGACTAGTAATAATCAAATACATAGAAATTAGAGACTCATGTGCAAGTATCTGCATGTTAGTTGTGTTAAAAATGATTTTTCTTTATGAAACAGTATATTTTAAAGTGAAATGTAGATCTTTTTTAAAGGTTAAAACCTCATTCAATTTTATGTCTTATAGGGCTTATACTGAGTACAATGTTGTATAAATGTAGTAATTCAACTGTAAACCTGAAAATTTACAGCCAGTTTTAAGAGAGATGCATCTTAGCCCTGGAAATTGTCACTGAATATGTCAATGGTGGTGTAATGAAGTACTTCTTCTAATTATGTGGTTATTAAGTAAATAATTTAAAAAATAAAAAAATAAAGTTCAGAAATTGCCTCAAGGCTATTTGTTCAGGTCAAAGCTAACCTTTTTGACAACACTTCATGTCATGTAGTTAATGTGGATTATTGAATTTATTCTTAATTATTCAAGTTTACAAAGGATAGTAGTTTTATTTCACAACTAATGATAGTGAAAATGAAGTGCCATGTCTAGAGTAAGAGTCAGAATCAAATGGAATACATTCCCATACCTCTATATGTATATCATCTCCTTTTCTGTATCTTTACAACTGTCATCTCTCTATATGCAAGACATTACAAAACTACAGTACAGCTTTCCCCATGTGACGGATATGAACATACTAATTACATTTTGAATTGAATAAAGCCTAATGAAAGTCAAAATCATCCTTTATAAGAAAGTGGGCTAAGCAGCCTTTAGAAAATTTCAGTTCTATTTTTAATAGGAAATAAAGTACAGCTGTAATCAATTATACAGATCAAAACTTTTTTCTGAAGGTTGGCTACATATTCGGAGTAGACAGACTTGGTAAATATCTTCCAGTTGATAGAATACACATAAAGAAAAGATATGGTTTTTTGCCCTGGAAATATTTAATTTGGCTAAGTTAATAAATTCCACAGGTTTGTAAATCAAATCAGTAGAAATGTCCTGTCATTGAGAATTCAAGCCTAATTAATGATAATAAAAAATTATTTAACATGATATTTATGTGGATACTGCATGTGTTCCCACGGAGCTCACTTTATCTTTATGATAATTAAGTGTGACAATAATGTGATATTAAAAACCCTTTGCTTGCTATTTCTAGGCTCAGTGTCTCATTGAAAACTTGTAGATGGAACAGTATAAAATTAATGTGTTGATATTTTACGGACTTTTGGCTAGCTGGCAGAGAAAAAATAGAATTGTTTAATTTTATCATATAATTTTACTTTTTCTGTTTGATAGCCCCAAAATGTTAATTATAATATAATAATTGAAATGCTTCCTTTTGTGTAACAAAAATTGACTTTCATTAATAGTTTGGTACTCAAGTTACTTAAGACTATTATTTGCCTTTTATCTGGCTACATTGATGTAATAGATAACCACTATATCTTAGTGATTCTTTAAATTGGCCCAGGTGATTCTTTTATGAATGAAATGCATAGTTTGATCTTAAAGTCGTGGAAAAGAATCATTTTTTTCAGGGTTTAAGAATTATTTTTGAGCTGCATGTGCTTACTTATGCCTCTAATCCTGGAACTTGTGAGGTATAACTGGGAAGACTGTCACAAGTACAAAGCCAGCTCAAGCCACACCGTTTGGCCTGAAATAAGAATGAGAACCACTTTTAAAAAACAAAAAACAAACAACAGAACCCCAAAATGAATGTGTTTTAGGATTTTCTAATCCAATGTTTGTACACATATACATATTTTCCAAAGCTTCTGAAGAACATAATCACCATAATTTATGTGCATCTGTATATGT
>NW_008334566.1:538226-545073 GCF_000622305.1 Nannospalax galili | reverse complement strand
ATGTGTTTATAAATGTATATAAAATTTGCTTAAGTATATGTATATATAAGATATATATGTATGTGTGTTGATATAAATGTATTTCTCTTACAGTAAATTAAATTGTTTGCATGTTGCAAAGGCAATATGAATGATGTAAAAGACAATAAGACATCTCAAATTTCTCTGCCTAGCAAATATTTGCATTAGTTAGAAAACATTTTCCTTCATGTCTTAGATTTGCAAGTTCTTGTGTATGAGTTATCTAGCACAATTAACTGAATGGTAAATCCTGTCAATGCATCATACAAGTATTTAAGGACTGAAAGGTAGCTCAGTGAGTACAAAGGCACTTAATGCACAAATTTCATCACCGGAGTTCAATCTCCAGAACTCACAAAGAAGAGAGAGAACTGACTCTCAAAAGCTTTCCTCTGACTTTGGGGTGCCCCTGTGCTCACGCACATATGCATCATCATCATCAACAACATCATCATCATCATGAATTAAATAATGAAATAAACGTACATATGGCTATAAATCATTAAAATGTCTATGTGATTTTAAAGTGATTATTTGATCCCCAAATCATTCTTTCATTGTTTATAAGTGATCTCTCATGTACAGCATGTGAGAGTGCACTGTTTGCTTACTTTTCTGAGACAGAACCTATCACTGACATCCATTAATGACATTTTCAAGACAGACAAGGAATTACTATTGTGGATACAAAGTAATTCGCATTTAAAGTGAAATACAATCTTAAAATTCTTTCTAAACCCAATGCTCACTATCTATCTCATGTTCATATTAAATTTTTATCATTTCTTTAAAATACAATTAAATACACATGTCAGGAAGGCTATTTTATTATCATCTGCTTATTAAATTGACTTTAAAAACAGGACATTTGATAGTTTGATAAAATTAAATCGAAGAAAAATTAACAGTCATAAATGCTAGTAATTTAAAGCCAATTCACAAGAAAAAGTAAGGTTAAGGATATTAGTTGCATTCTTGAAAGTTTTGTTCATTCAACAAGGGATAATTATTTTATTGGAAATTGCTCTATTTCTAAGAACACTACTTTTATAAAATATGAATTTTGTTTTTCATTCTTTAAATATTGAGGAGGTGTTTTCTATATATACTGAGACTTTTTCCATTGTTCTTGGATTTCAACAATTTTTTTATTGAATATATCATTTGTGTATTTTGGATGATATGAAATAAATGACAATGTCTGAAGCCTTAGGTGCCTAGCAGGAACAATAGAGGTGGATCCATAGTAACTAAGCTGCAGAAAGGATTGCTTGGAGATGTGCTGTAATCCAGGACACACAAGCTGCAATGTCTATAGATGCCAAGCCAGAAACTCCAGGGATAAAGCTCAACAGGGAGGAAGGGAACTTGTGGCAAGTCTGGAGAGTGCATGCACTCCTTAAAGACTTAACTATAACTAAAATTGTACTGAGTTACCATGCTTAGGAAAGAATGAATTCTATGTATAGAAATAGATGTGTGTGTATGTGTGTGTGTGTGTGTGTGTGTTTGTAGACAAAGCATAGATGAAATTTATGGGGTAAATAGAAAGCATCACAAAACAGAAATCATTTCAATTTTTTAAATTTCTAAAACCATAAATTCAAATTAAGTAAGACATTTTTCTCTTTTAGCAGAATGATTATTATTTTGGAAGAAATTAGGACATAGTCCTGAATGGGATACCCAAGGATAGTGATTTTTACCTATGGTGTTTAACATTAACTCCTTGGTATAAACTTTCCATGTCATTGACATATAAATGTCAATGATAAGACATATTCACAAAATAACTATGACATACTGTTTCAACTACTCATAATATTGAAGCATGATAATAATGCTCATACATGAAATTCTATCTCACTGAGCTAGTCAGCTTTCCATTGCTTTAACAAATTATCTGAGGTAATCCACTTGGAAAGGGGAAAGCTTTATTGTGGCTCATGGTCTAAGAGCATAATGTGTTTCTTCAATCCCACATTCATATAGTTTCCCCATTGTTAACATTATGTTCAAGCTTTCTGAGAACCTATAAATGGTCTATAAATTATCTTAAGATGAAAACTTAACCACAGATGAAAATCTTCAAATACAAAGATGTGTTGGGGGACCTACTGAGAACTGGAAAGGGAGAGTTGGTAAGTAGACATGACCAGATCATGGCATACATGTCTGAAAATTTCAAAGAGTAGACAAAAATTCCTAAAGTGAACAAAACAAATTTCTAGTTTATTTTACTACAAATGTATTTCAGTGTATATTAGAACATTTTTCTATTGGGGAAAGCTAATATTAACATGCCCTTTGAAATTTAAAACAGAAGGGGAAGTGTATAAGCTCTAAGTGCCTATATTAAAAAAATCAGAAAGAACACAAATAGATAACTTAACATTGCAACTCGAGACATTTGAAAAGCAACAACAAATGAAACACAAACCCAACAGACAAGAACAAATAACAAATATCAAGCAGAAATTGATGAAATAGAAACAAAGAAAACAATACAAAATAATCAATGAATCCAGAAAAGGAGCCAGTCAAGAAACTCTAAATTATTAAGAACCATAGAAGTGGGAACTACAAATTGAGTTGTAAAGACAAAGAACAGACACCTGGAACAAATGTTAGAGTTCAGAAAAAATGAAAACTAAATAAAATCCACTGTATAAAGAACTTAATTTGCCTGTAACAAAGTTAAAATAAAGATAATTTAATAAAGAGTCAAAAACAAAACAAAACAAGAATCAATGAATCCAAGAGTGGGTTCTTTGAAAAAATAAACAATATTGACAGACCCCTAGCCCAGTTAACCAAATGAAAGAGAGCAAATCAACAAAATCAGAGATGAAAGGGGAAACATCACAATGTACACAAAAAGATTCAGAACACTATAAGGGAATACTTTTAATACTTATAAAGTACTAAATATGAAAACCTAGAAGAAATGGATGGGTATCTAAATCATCAAAACTAAACCAAGAAGAGCTCAACAGCCTAAACAGACCCATAACACATAAGGAAATTGAAACAGCCATGCAAAACCTCCCAACTAAAAAAAAAGCCCAGGACTGGATGGATTTGCAGCAGAATTCTACCACACATTTAAAGAAGATCTACATCCAATACTACTTAATTTATTGAGAAAGATAGAAATGGAGGAAGAACTTCCAAACTCCTTCTATGAAGCCAGCATCACTCTAATACCAAAATCAAGGAAAAAAAAACATATCCTTAATGATATAGATGCAGAAATTCTCAACAAAATACTTGCAAAATGCATACAGACACATATCAAAAAAAGATCATCCACCATGATCATGTTGGCTTTATCCCAGAGTTGCAGAAATGGTTCAAAATATGTAAGTCAATAAACATCAAAAATCTTATAAATGGACTCAAAGACGAGAACCACATGGTCATCTCAATAGATGCAGAGAAGGCCTTTGACAAACTCAACATGCATTTATGTTGAAAGTTCTAGAGGTAATTGGACTGGAGGGAAGACACCTCAACATAATTAAAGCCATACACAACAAACCCACAACCAAGATCATTCTAAATGGAGAAAAACTGGAAGCATTTCCACTCAAATCAGGAACCAGACAAGGCTTTCCACTATCTCCACTTCTCTTTAACATAGTGATTGAAACACTTGCGAGAGCAACAGGAAAAGAGAAGGAAATTAAAAGAGCAATAATTGGAAAAGAAGAGATCAAATTATCCCTCTTTGCAGAAGATATTATATCAAAGAGATGCCAAAATTCAACCAGAAAACTCATAGAAATAATTGACACTGTTAGTGAAGTAGCAGGTTACAAAATTAATCTACAAAAGTCTATCGTCTTTCTATATACCAATAACAAGTAGTCAGAGAAAGAGTATGTGGAAACATTCCCTTTCACAATAGCTACAAAAAATAAATAAATAAAATATCTCAGTATAAACATGACAAAAGACATTAAAGAGCTCTACAATGAAATTTTAAATCTTTATGAAAGGGATTGAGGAAGACACCAAAAGATGGAAGAACCTCCCATGCTGATGGATTGGAAGAATTAAGATTGTGAAAATGACCATCCTACCAAAAGTCATATATAGATTCAACTCACTGCCAATCAAAATCCCCATGACATTTTTCACAGAATTGGAAAAATCTATCCTAAGATTCATATGGAAGCACAAAAGACCTCGGATAGCTAAAGCAACCCTGAGAACTAAGAGCAATGCTGGGGAGATTACTATACCAGATTTTAAGCTGCATTATAGAGCTGTAATCATTAAAACAATATGTTACTGGCACAAAAATAGACCTGTATGTCAATGGAACAAAATTCAAGGCCCAAATATGAGTACATGCAATTTTAGCCACCTGGTATTTGACAAAGGGGCCAAGAACATTCATAGAGGAAAGACAGCATGTTCAGCAAATGGTGCTGGCAAAAATGGATCTCCACCTGTAGAAGAATGAAACTAAACCCCTCTCTTTCACCATACACAAAAGTCAGCTCCAAATAGATCAAAGACCTCAATGTGAAGCCTGAAACTCTGAAAATGTTAGAAGAAAGCAACATGTAGCTGTAGGAAAGGATTTTCTAAACCAAACTTCACTTGCTCAGGAAAGAATCAACAAATCAGATCTCATTAAACTAAAAAGCTTCTGTACATCAAAAGAAGCCACCAAGGAAGTAAAGAGAAAACCCACAGAGTGGGAGAAAATCTTCTCCAGCAACACATCTGACAGAGGTTTAACATTCAGAATATATAACAAACTCAAAAAACAAAGAATCAAGAAAGGAAGCAACCCATTTAAAAGATGGGCTAAGGAGTTGAACAGTGAGTTCTCAAAAGAAGAAATAAAGATGGCTAAGAAGCATCTTAAAAGGTGTTCAGCATCATTAGTTATAAGGGAAATACAAATAAAAACACTTTATGATTTCATATTACCCCAGTCAGACCGGCTAAGATGAAAAGACAAATGATACCAAATTTTGGAGAGCATGTAGGGGAAGGTGAACACTCATCCACTGCTTGTAGGATTACAAACTTTTTCAACGCCTATGGAAAGCAAGGTGGAGAGCTCTTAATAAACTAAAAATGAAACTACCATTTGACCCAGTTATATTACTCCTTGGCATATGCCCAAGGAACTCATCCTATTGCAGAGACACTTGTACATCCATGTTTGTTGCTGCTCTTTTCACAATAGCTAAGAGAAACAACCTAAATGTCCCTTAACTGACAAGTGGATAATGAAAGTGTGGTTCATTTATATGATGTAGTTCTCAGCAATCAAGAAAGATGAAATCATGAAATTTGTAGGTAAATGGATGGAACTAGAAACTGTTATACTAAGTGAAGTAACACAGACTCAGGAAATAAATAATGTATGTTCTCCCTCATATGTGGATCCTAGCAAGTCCTTATAAGTGAGTGTATAGCCAGACATAACTACAGAAACCAGAATAATGAAAAGTAACCAGGGAGGTAAAGGAAAGGGAAGAACTTAGAAGAACAGTAGGAGACAGGTGTTAACAATGGAGATAGAGATAAAAAATAGGGTTATTTTAATGGGGGGAGGAGGGTTATACAAGAAAACTTGGAGAAAAAGGGAAAGAAGGAGCTCAAGAGAGGAGAGACCATAGAAGAAGGGTATTATTATGGGAGAAAAGGGAAAAATGGGGAAACCATGGTGATAGTGTTAGACAATATGAGAGCTTAATAATGCTTACCTAGTTTTAAAGAACAGACATACTAGTCCAACAAACTGCTGACAAGTTATAGACACAATTAGCTCAAGGAGTATAATATATCTCTTCTCAAGGTTTATTGGAGAAGGTTTGGTTTTTGCCTAAGATTTATCTACATGGCATGTGGTTATTAAAAGTACCAGACTGGTAGAACTATCTTCTTGAATGTTTACCAGCCATACTTTGAGGCCTATACTAATTTGGTCAGAGGGACTTAAAGGACAGTTTTTGCTCCTTGCCTGCTAAGGTGGACTAAGTTCCAGGGGACTATGGAACATCTCTCAAAATGTCCTGTAATTGTGGTGAGTCACCTGTCCTCTTGATCAACGAAGCTATGGCGACCCCACCAGATGGACTTGAAACAGTGTCCAGTCTACAAAGTAGAGGGTCTAGACAGAGGAAACATTTCCTCCATGTTTCCAAGTGAAGCCAGCCACAGTCAAGTAGGACCTTTGACTTATCTTCACATAGACGGAACTGGTAAAAGAAAGGAGCCAGGGGCTCCTCCTAAACCCATGTGATCCCCGAGGAACAGATCCTCAAATGACCTTAAGAGTAAAAATAAATTGGTTAATCTGAGCCAACTGTATGGTCTTAAACACCCAAAAGGAAAGTATAACCAAAGATTAAAATGATCAGTAAGAGTCCCTGTGTATATTTAAAGGCTACATAATAAGTAACAATGCTAGACAGGAGGTATCTTCCTTTGAGTTATTGCCCAGGGTGGCACAAGAGACTCCCAGACAGTATCCCAGCATTGGAATGGGAAAATGATCAGAAGACCCCAATCTTATCTAAAAGAATGTTGGCAACTGATTTCTTCTAGATGAGGAAGAGTTGATCTTCCTAAAACAACGAACTCTAGATAGCCTGCATAGATTCAGCAGATGGACTAGCACTGGGTAATGGCTGGGGGCACTGATAACAGTGGACAGTAACAGGGATGACAGAGTATATGGGCTCTAGTCAGGGGTGCAGATTTGGAATGCGAGTATAAAGATGGGAAGATTGTTTGGGATGTTCTGCATGAAATACACAAAAAAATCAATAAATAACAACAAAAAAACCCATATCTC
>NW_008334566.1:535212-538202 GCF_000622305.1 Nannospalax galili | reverse complement strand
AGAGAGAGCGAGAGAGAGCTTATTAATGTAAATAAACTACAGCTTCATAGGAGTAAGAAATTCTATCATGTTATTTCATAGGTTGACTCTCAATAATTGTTGCATACTGCATATTTCAAGAAGCAAAAAAGAAGACGCTGAAAGCTTCCATCATAAGGAAGCGATAAATGTTTGAAGAATTAGGAAAGTTTGAGCTGATTTCAGCATTATACCACATGGATGTGCTACATGGTGATGTAGCTAAGTGGTTGATCAGTGCCCAGCAGGCAATGAAGGCTTGGATTTTATTCCCTTCGCAGTAAAAATTTAAAAAAATTATGTGTTACCTTACTGTGTTTGATGTATTGGGTAAATAAAATAAAAGAATACAAAGGCAAAGGATTTGAGTGGTAACATGGGAATGGTCTGAAAACATCTTGCATGATGAGATGGATATGGGATTTTGGAGTCCAAGGACAGAACACTATAGTTCAGAATGTCCCCTCAAAGATTATGTCTTACAGGTTTGGTGCAAATCACAGTGCTACTAAATGTGGTGACACTGTCAGAATGTGAGGCTTAGTGGGAGATCCTTAGGTTATTGCGGGGTGTACCCTTGAAAAGGGTGGCATTATCTAGGCCTTTTCCTTGCTCTCTTTGCTTCCCGACTGTAAGATGAGCTATTTGGTGCACCACGTGCTTACACCATGATGCTCCCAATCTCCACAGACTGGAACGTACCAAACACTCAAAGAAACTGTTCATCTTTAGGATTTGTTATCTCAGGTCTCTCATTACAGTGAGGGAATCTAACTAACATGGGAGAGTAATTTAAAGTAAATGTAATACATGTTTTCCCCAGTTTTGTCTTATAGGTCAGCCTTCTGAAACATCAAAATAGTTATATATAATGTTAACCTATAAAGCTGTAGTCTTGATTCTCGTAGCCACTGCAAACTATGGGGGATCCACACATGCTTTAAATGAGGTGTGGGACAGTTTTATGTCCTGATTGGAGGGGATAATGGGCATTACTAGTGAGGAACAAGGTTGCATTTCAACAGAACTAAGCTGAAAAGATGCATGTTTTTCTTTCTGTATCAGTCATTGCAACTTATAAAGACAACTATTTTTATTCTTTTTTAAAATTTATTTATTATAAGTGTACTGCCTGCATGTATGTGAGTGCACCTGTGTCGTGCAATGCCACGGAGGTCAGAAGAGGGTGTTGGATACCCCTGGAACTGGAGTTAAAGATGGTTCATAGCTGCCATCTGAGTGCTCGGAATCAAACCCAGGCCCTCTGCAAGAGCAGTCAGTGCTCTTAACTTCTGAGCCATCTCTCCAGCTTCGAAAGATAACTATTTTTATTCTTAATTTTATACAGGAGACTTTAAGTTTTGGTGCTCAGAATGTTGGGACTAACAAAATCAGGCCTCTTCCTTAATACAAATCTTGTAATCAGCTGGGAGTGGTGGCACATGCCTTTAATCCCATCACTTGGGAGGCAGAGGCAGGTGGATTTCTGTGAGATCAACGCCAGCCTGATCTACACAGTGAGTCCCAGGCCATATAGGCCTACAGGGAGAGCCAGTCCCCCCAAAATTTGAGCAACAACAATAAAGACAACTTATATCTTAGTTGGAAACTAAGATAATAAACATAAATTCATAGGGTATTGGATCTATTCTGAATGCTGTTATAATTGTGGATACATATCATTATGTGCTTGTCAAAGTTCATAGAATCTACCATACTATGAGTCAACACCAGCACAAAGCATGGATGACTTTGGGTGATAATGTTGTGCCTATAAATGTTCATGGGTGGCATCATATATCCCACTTCGGTGCTGATGCTGAGTGTTGAGGAGGCTGTATTGTGGATGACAAAACTAAGAGAACTCTCAGCACTTTTTAATTAATCCTGTGGACCTAAAACATATAAAGTAAAATCCATTAGAAATGTACATAATAAAAAGGGATTTAAATGTCACCAAAAGTTTTATACAGGGCCATGCACTTTAAGGGAGGAAGAAGTAAGAAGAGTACATGACCGAAGTCAGCTCTGATGGATGGTGGGCCTGACAGCCACCCCTGCTGAGAATGCAGAATTAGCAAAAGCTTGACAGCTTAACGTTTGAAGGTCAGTTTGGATGGGGTCAGGAGTCTGAATGATATTTCCCATCTGTCCCTCGGAAGCAATGACAGTGACTGTAGCATAGAGACAAGGAAGTACAGTCAAACAAGTGATAAAGTTCACAGAACTACTACAAACACTCCAGAAAAAATGTGAACTTCTGCAAAGGTAGATGATACAAGACCAGGGTGAAGCTCTCACTCCTCTCATCTTTTTTTCTCAATTCAATTTTTGGAGTGGGGAAAAATGAATCGAATGGCTACTGTAAATAAGTCTCTCTCTTCCATGAGGTCATGGTACTCAGCAGTGGTAGGTGGACTTCTGAATGCTAGACCCTCCCTATTGTCCTCTCTATACTGAGTGATGAGCTGGGTGATGTCCTAAATCTCAGATTTTTTCCCTTTAGACTCAAGCTGAGTCCTCAACTAAAAATAAGACTAGGTCATCAAAATATCAAATTTCATTTCACTTTATTTAAATAATTAAGTGGTCTTCATATTAATAAATCAGGGAAAAATAATAATTTTTTGGAAAAATCTTTCTTTAAATGCTATCTTTTATCTTCATTTTAGATTTTTATATGAATGAAAATATACATAGACTGCACTAAAATACACACAGTAAAAATTTATCCTTTGCTATTTTTTCATTCTTTTTGTTGAATTATCTTTCCTTATGGTGGCAAAAGTAAAAGAATAAAAACAATAGCAGTATTTTTTTCATCTGAAAATTTTAGTTCACTTAAGCCTGCTAGATAAAAAATAATACGTCTTGCTAAAGGTAATTTGGGGTAATTAGAATGAAATAAATGGAACTATAAATGACAAAAATATTAACACAGAAAAGGAGTTCTCAGAGAAAGAAGGAACTGT
>NW_008334566.1:504929-535112 GCF_000622305.1 Nannospalax galili | reverse complement strand
CACACACACACACACACATACACACACACATGTGTGTGCACTACTGAATTAGGACACGGATGGTTCTGAAATGAACTTTTAATGCAAAAGAAATGTTATTGCTCAGATTTAAAGAGCTGAATGGATCTAACGGGGAACATTTGAGAGCTATTATAATAACTTATTGCCACATGTGTGCTAATAAAAATGCCATTGAGAATTCTTTTTTTTTTACTATATGAACTTGAAAACCTGAAATTCGGATACAGGGTTCAGCATACATAACAAGCATTCATTGCAATGCATCCTGAATGTTTGAAATCAACATTTTGGTGTTCTAAGCAGCCTGATAAAGAATTAAGACAATAATTCTTCACTTTTTCTTTATAGGCACTGTAAGTTTTTAAAAAGAATAAATTCTATTGTTAAACAGGAAAATGAGTTCACTAAGAAATGAATATGCACTTTAATTATATAGGTGAGCTATTTATCATGCAAAGTATTAGAACAAATGGCTATTTTAAAGCTCATAAGAACATGTATATTAAAGATATTGGCATGAGTTCAAGTGTTATCTAAACACAATACAGACTCACTGAAGGGCCTATAACTGATCCTATAAAGTACGAGCACACTTAGGCAGGTACTTTGGCATGCCTCACCTGTCCTTTGGAGCCAAAGTGTGTGTAGTGGAGGAGGGCAACACAATAGACACAGAGAGAATAGAGATGCATAAGACAGGGGAGCCCAGAAAAATCAATAATAAAGTTGTTTCTAGGGGAATATTCAATGAAAAGATTGAAATTGTCTCCTTTAGTAAATCATGAAGAGTTGAAAAGTAGCATCCCACTTAAATCAGAATTCTATAATCTTACAAAGATCAGCTAAAGGGGAGATTGGTTAGCAAGATTCACAAAAAGTATTTTGTCTACTGGTAGAATTCTGATGTAAATCCCTGCTGAATAATTGTCCTTGAATAGAACCTCTTTATTAAACTTCACCCATCCAAGGCTCAGGGACCATCATGGAAGAGAGAGCAGAAAGTTTGTAAGGGCCATGGAGGAGGTGCATGACCATATGGAAACAGAGTCCTACAAGCTCCTGGGAATCTGCTCATATGATTCTATGACAATGGTGTCAGCATACACAAGTCCCATGCAAACCCAGGCAGACAATAACCCAGCACAGAACTGAAAAAATGAACAGCAGACCCCAATCTTATTTGATGGAATGTTGGCAACTGTTTGCTACTAGATGAAGAAAAGCTGATTTTTCTAAAACAAGGGACTCTAGATAAGCTGACTAGATTCATGGGACTGAATTACTCTGGGGCATGGCTGGGGACACTGATAAGACAGTGGGCCTTAACAGGGATGACAGAGTATATGGGCTCCTGTGGGGGAGGGGGGTTATGGGAGGTTCCCAATGAGGATGGGGTATAAAGATGATCAAGAGTATATGAGACTTTCTGCATGAAATACAAAATAAAATTCAATGGAGTTTTTTAAAAACAAAGTAAAACACTAATTATTTTTCCTATTTTTAATGCTAACTCATTGGTTCTTTCAAAAGATAAACAAGATTGACAAACTGTCACCAGTGTTCTCTCGGGGTCTCTCGTGCCATCAAACAAACCATATAGCATATTTCTATGTGAATTTATTATAGTTTGTATCTTGGGGTAGGGGGATGGAGAAACTTACAGAGACTAACACCTGGCACCCAGCACCCAGCTCTGAGCAGTGGATCGCCACTGTTCCAGATCCCTTCCATGCTTGCACACGGTCTCCATTAACTTTCACCCACACATCTTAGGCTGGCAGTCTCACTTCAGGTGGATAAATGCCCTTTCTCGTGACACAGGTGAGGTGCCAGGCCATCTTTTTCTCCAAGCCTGCTGCTGCGCATTCTCCATGCTCGTCATGTGTTCTCCATGCCTGCCACCATCTGTACCTGGCGGCTCGCAGCTTCCATCACAAGATGGCACAGAAAACCCCTCCTCAGTCAAATCTCTGCAGCAAGCCCCACCCCTTGGAGGAAACAGGTATTTTGGGAGACACTCTACCCCTTTCCTCCACTCTTACAATCTTCCCGCCAATCTTCTGCTAAGGTCCCTGAGCCTTGGAGGGGGTGACAGATGTAGGGCAATCTCTCTTGTATCATGATGCCATATGACTTCTTGGGCCTCCCCATTATTTGTCCTTAAGCTGTGGTCATTTATCTATCTCAGTGGTGTTTCTTCTACTATAAAGACAAATGGAAGGAAGTAGACACATTTAAACAAACATGAATATAAATACAAATGCCTAGAACATATCCTAGTAGGTGTACTGTATTCATTAAACAGTGTACTTGTGATGACTTCCCCATTAGGGCCTGTAGCCTTTCTCAACACAAGGCGTTGGCCTGGTCTACAGCACCTCATGTGTGTTCCACCCATAGGAGAAGGCCTTATCCAATTAGAAATTTTCAGTTGTATGTATGTTGGTAGAGCCATTATTGCATTTGCAGAGATTGCTTGGTATGCCCATAGTCTGCAGCATGTGGGGTCCATTGTTGAGGAGAATCATAGGGGATCCTTTCTACCCAACCATCTTCATAGTGTCTTCTAGAAATACAAATGTCGCCCATCCAGTGGCACAGAGTTTTTTTTGCTTAGTCTCAGTTCCATCTCTTCTTCTCCCACACTCACAACATGCAGTATCTTCAGTAACATGGCCTTACTGACCTTTCTACTGTACAACCAACATTAATGGCAATAGCCTTGGTGAATTTGAGGACCTCTAGGATCTCTCTGACCAACAGCTCATAAGGGGGCAATCCACCCCTGGTACTGTAGATTTTCTTAACAGTTGTGTAGTTTGGGAGTCTCTGCCTTTCTTACCCAACCATAAAACTCCCAAGAATCTTATAGCTATAGCTGGCCTTTGCATCTTCAGGTATCTTTCAAATGAGTTTCACATCTGTAAAACACTCGAAGGAAGGGTAACGCTATATATTAAACCAATCACGGACAAGGTCTCACACAGCATGGAAAGGTTTTGTCCATTCATATTAACTGTGTTCTTCATAGATCATTGTTAGTACCATAGCATGGGTATGAGGTATTAATTTGGTTAGCTCTTTATCATCTTTAGCTATCCTTTTGGAGTCATTTAACACTTGGGGAATTTTACATTGAGTCTCTTTGTATTCTTTTATTCTTGATACACTTACAGGTGTTGGCTCCAGTTGCCTGACCCTGCACTGGGCTAAGGAGGCAGGGGTTTCTCCTGTCCCCACTGCACTTGGTTCCCTGAGTCAGGCAGGCCCTGGGTCTGCCTCCTGACTGTAGCCATATCTGTCATTTCTCCATTGACCACACATGGATGCTGGGGGAGAAATTGGTGGGAAAAACTGCTTCAACCCCTAGTACAGCCTTTATGAGAAGATAAATGCATCTTATTTAATCCTTGGGGATTCTTAACCACCCCTGAGACAGCTTTTATTCTTTTAATGCCTTTTGTAAACTGTTCTTCTGATTTTAAAGTCTTCCAGAAACTCTTTAGTACTGAATTTGGTTTTCTATTAATCTTTTTTTCTGGGAATTTGAGCTCTACATAAGTCTTGCCACATTTGTCTTCAAGTAACCCAAATGGGCCATTTTTTTCTGTATGGTTTCTTTTATATCTCTCATAGGGTGTTTTGTTATTTTATAGACATGTTTTACATGGTGGTCAGAATCATTTAGATTTGTCTCTCTCACAAAGATCCTGCCCCATTAAAGGGCTTAGCAAAACCATTAAAGCTCCATACTATTCTCGAGGCCCCAGTTGAATTAAGATTTCCTTTATATCTCTGGTGAACACAGTCTTATCTGGCCCAGTTAACTGGATATCATATATTGCTTTTCTCATACCTGTTCTCTCAGTAATGCCTGCCCCTCCCTTATAGTCCTCTGGCCCCTGCTAATCATGTTAGTCTCCCTTGGTGACAACCATGTATCTTTAATGCCTTCAATCAGCCATCCCATTAAGAACTGCTTCCCTCTGCATTGGTCTAGGTTGAACAGCCTATATTGCAATGACAGATGGGTGATTATATAACTCAGCTGTGAAGCTTCTGAAGGACTTAGACTGAAGTCATTTTCTCCCATGTCCCATTCTCTCACAAGTCATGTGGCTAGTGGCTCTCTGATTTCTTCCTTGTAAGTTTTTCCTGGTTTTAACAGTTCTAGCATGGAATATTTCCTAGCTACAGCACTCTTAGCTTTTCTTTCCTTTTGTATCAACAGTTGAATCTGAGGAGCAGCTTTATTTTCTTTTTTACCCTTATCTGTCTTTTCCTCTGAGTCTTTGGACCTTACACAAGTCAAAGTGTCCCACTCTTTTTCCTCTCTCAACCTCTGCAACTGGGTCTGCCAGGACCTCCCAAGCTTTTTCAGCTTCCCCTGCCTGGAGCACATCTTTTAGTATGCAAAGTGGCCACAACCCTTCTCTGGGTACTCCCTTTGGGTCCAGAGCCAATAAAAGATTTTCTAGCCTTTGGACAACCTTAAACAAATCTTCACATTCTTGCAACATACGCCCACATTCACAACACAGCTGTGACCCACGCTTCTGCGTTGCTGGCCTCTTTTTAGTTACAGATTTTATAATCTATTATATAACCTGCATGACTATTGCTAACCCCGTTAAGCATATGGAGTTAAGCATAAGCCCTCTCCCCTGGGTTCCTGGCAGCTGCTCCTGGATTTGGGAATCAGAGACCAGCTGACCTGCCACAGAATCAGTGGGCATAGCACTGCTCCCCAAACCCACATCCCCAAGGCTGTGGTTCATTTATCTGGGCCGGACTACACCAGTTTTGTCACCAGAGTTCTCTTAGGGTCTCTTGCACTATCAGAAAACCATATAACATATTTCTATGTGAATTTGTTATAGTTTATATTTGGGGGTGTGATGGAGAAGCTTACAGAAACTAACACTGGGCACCCAGTGCACAGCCTTGCACACTGGGCTGCCACCATGCCAGATTGTTTCTGCACCCACCCAAAGTCTCCACTAACTTTTGCCCATGCAACTTGGGCCCACAGTCTCACTTCAAGTTGGTAAATGTCCCCTCTCACGAAGGGGTGAGATGCCAGAGCCATCTTTTTCTCCATACCCGCTGTGGCTTGTGGGTTCCACCAAAAGATGGGACAGAAAACCCCTCCCCAGTCAATACTCTGCAGCAGGCCCTGCCCCTTGAAGGAAACATGCAGTTTTGGAGACACAAACCCACAGTCAAATTAACCAAAAACAATGAGAGAAGTTGGAGAAGTGAGATATTGTAATAGACACCAAAAATCGCAGAAAAATCATAAGGCTATGCCTGATAATCTGAATTCTTCTAAATTTGAAAATCTAATAGAAATGGATGAATTTCTACATGTATATGACCCAAGAAAATTAAGCCAAGCTAAGATTAATTTAAATAGATCTTTAAAAACCAAGGAGATTGAAAAAAATAGAAAATCAATCTCTAAACATCAACAACAAAAAGTCCAGCTACAGAAGGATTTACTGCAGAATTCTCCCAGATTTCTAAAGAACCAATATCAATACTGCACAAATTATTCTGAATATATAAAAGATAAGGAAATAATGTTTTCAAACTCTTTTTATGAGGACTATTATAAACCACGAAGAACAGAAAGCCATTAAAAAAACATATACCAATCTCCTTGATGAAAATAGATGAAAATATTCTCAATAAAATACTTTCAAATCAAATGCAAGATCACATCAATAATTCACCATAATCAAGTTGGTTCATTCCAGCAGTTCAAGGATGGTTCAACATACATAAATCAATGGATGTGATTCATGGCCTAAATAGACTCAAAGACAGAAATCACATGCTCATTTTAATTGACATAGAAAAGACCTTTGAAAAATGTAACATCACCTCATGATTAAAGCTTAGAGATTCTAGGGATGGAAGGCATATATCTTTTCATAATAAAGACAATATACAAAAATCTATAAACAGCATCATGTTAAGTGGAGAAAAACTGGAAACATAAGTCCAATAAGATTTGGACTGAATCTCGGATATCCACTTTCTCTACACCTATTCAAGATATTTATTAAAATCTTAGCTAAATCAATAAACAAAAGCAACAAAACTAAAGGGATAAAAATAGGAAAGGAAGAAGTCAAAGTATCCCTGTCTGCAGATAACATGATTTTACATGTGAAAGATGCTAAAGAACATAACAGGAAACTCCTTGAACAGATAAACGCTTTTAGCAAAGTGACACAATTCAAAATTAACATGTAAAAGTCATTAACCTTCTAATATATCAATTGCAAACATATTGAAAAGGAAATCAGTGAGACATTCCTATTGACAGTAACCATAAAAAGGAGAAAGAAAGAAAGAAAGAAAGAAAGAAAGAAAGAAAGAAAGAAAGAAAGAAAGAAAAAAACTGATAATAAAAATAACCATGGAAAAAAGATCTTTATAATAAAAAATTTAAGAAACCTATCTAGAGTCCCTTAAAGGAGATCAGCTCTTCCTTACCCAGTAATAATAAACCACCCAATAGTTCAGCTAAAATTGGGCCTGCTTCCCATTTCCACATTTCTTTGCTAGATTTTTGTCTGCTTGAGTTTGCATGGGTTTTGTGCATGTTGTCAGCATTGCTGTAAGTTCATATGAGCAAGTTTTCAGGAGCCTGTAAGTTTCTATTTCCATATTGTCACGCACTTCCTTCCCTGGCTCTTACAATCTTCAACTCCCTTTTCCACAATGGTGCCCAAGTCCCTAGATTCTTTGCCCTCTGTTGCATGAGGAAGCTTCTTTGATGAAAGTTGAGAGATGATTAATATTCTTTCTACTCCTTTTTCCACTGTGTTACATGAGTCTTAAGTATAGAGGTTCCACTGTAGACCCCAGTAGATTAACTTGCACTGAGGGACAGCAGGAGACAGTAACTTGTCTCTATGGGCCTTAATATAAATATAGAATGCATGCAATCCATTTGGAGGAGAGCTCTTGAGAGGGTGCTGAGGGGGAAATGAGGTATAAAGAGAACTAAGATGTTGTGCATAAAATACACAAAAATTCAATAACAATATTTTTATAAAATTTTTAAGACACTACCATTGGGATGAGGAGGCAACTGACAGAAATAAAATAAAATAATTACCATTTAAACATCTGACAAAGGGCTAGTATCTAGAATCTACAAAGTACCTAAAAGTAACAAATTTAAAAACGGACTATGGAACTGAAAAAAGAGTTCTAAAAAGATGAACTATAAAATATGAAAAATAATTTTTTAAATGTTCAACATTCTTAACTATTGGAAAAATACAAATTAAAACTATTCCAGTCAGAATAGCTAAGATGAAAATAATAAATGATGACACATATGGCGTGGGTGAGACCCTTGGTAGATCTACCATGCTCTAGTGGATGACGATGCACACAAAAGTATATGGACAGCATGGATTAGACAACAAAGAGAGGACATAAAATTGGGTGAATAGGGAAGAGCAGGTGGATCTAGCATGAATTGGAGTGGGAGTAAATATGATCAAAGTATATTTCATAGAGGATTGAAGGATGGCTCAGTAGTTCAGGGCACTGACTGCTCCTCCAGAGGACCAAGATTCAATTCCAAGCACCCAAATGACAGCTAACAATGACCCATAACTCCAGTTCTGGGGGATCTGATGCCCTCTTCTGGCTTCCATAGAGTGTACTTAACTTACATACAAGCAAAATGCTCATACACACAAAATAAAAAATGAATTGTAAAAAACTCTCAAAGAACTAAAAAAAATATGAAACATAAGACACTGAAGAGATTGAAGAAGACAGCAGAAGATGGAAAGGACTCCCATGTTTATAGATCAATACTGAGTCATGAATTGAAGGAGGAGCTCACAGGTCCAGGCACGTCTTTGTAGAAATATTAGCAGTTGATGATTTCTCTAAGAGGGGGAGTCATTTTCTTTAGTGTTATAGCCACTGGAGTTCCACTGGAGATGCTCCAGGAGTTATCTTAACATCCATACCCATGTACAGGGCACTCGTTCAACTCAGTGGGCCATAAAATAGAAACAAAAGACACACAATGGGAGGGAGAATTGTTGGGTGGAGGGGGCCTTTTGTGGTCTGTGAAGGGAATAAGAGAGGGTAGGGTTTTGTGTGTAACGAGGATATATTTTAAACATACTGCTAGTTAATGCATTCTCAACATGATAGAGAAGCTACACCAATAAAATCTCCATGGTATGGTGGTCTAACAAGCATGATGACAAAGCCAGTTGACATACCAATGTGAATGATTAAATTTCACTAGGTTCCACCTCAAGATGAAGAGCTATAGGCAATCAATGGATGCTGAGGGAAGGAGAATCAATTCTTTCTAAGGACTAGCTCCCTGAGAGGTTATCTAATCCCAATGGACAATCCTAAACACGGGTACTTAGGAACACAACTAAATAGATTCAGTACTCGTGTGTGTGTGTTTGTGTGTGTGTGTGTGTGTGTGTGTGTGTGTGTGTGCAGCAATCAAAGAAGAGAACAAGAAATTTAGAGGGAGTGAGGAGGGGACATGTGTATTAAAATAAAATATATTTCAGAAAGAATTGTTAATTAAAACATACTTATGCTATTTAAAATTTCTGTTTGGCACATATAAATGAGTAGCAAACAAACCATTTTTTAAAATTTTCTAGTTCAACTAAAGACAAAAGTATTATAATTTTCATAAATCCTTTGATGGTAAAGTAACAAAACGCTCATGAATAATGAAATAATAAGCATTTCCAAGATTAGAAAAATTCTAAAATAAACACCAGTTGATTTTAGTTCAGCCTCCAAAATGTTCTCTTATAAAAAATTGGTTCAATTTGTCTGAGAGATATCCAGTACTAGGTGACATATCTGCATTTAAGGTTAAGGCTCCTGGAACATAGCAAAACAAGGGCTAGAGAGAAAACTAATTCATTCCTCAACTCTCACCATTAAAGCTTTCTTATAAAACAGAGTGTGATGCACACAGAAGACCACAACTGGCAAAGTTTTAAAGAATAAAGGATTGTAAAGTGTAGTGTAAGACTCCTATATGGAACATCATCCACCCACACCTCAGGGACTATTATGGAAGAAGGGGCAGAAAGATTGTAAGAGCCAAGGCTGGTTCATGAACACAGGGAAGCAGAGGCTTCCAGGCCACTGGAAGCTTGCATATGTGAACTTATGGCAATGGTACCATCAAGTATAGGACCCATGTAAACTCAATTAAATAAGGGCCCAAAGGGGAGGAAAGAAATAGGTGAAGGGCTGGCACTAGACTGAGAACTATTGGAGACTGATTGCTGCTGGGTGAGAGAGAATATAGCTTGTATACCTTTACTAGATAGGTTGACAATACTCCAGTGGACACTTTTATACTGAAGGACATTTGATATAAATGCCTGAATGAATAGGACTTAGTATGTGTGGCAGAATACATGAGGTTCTGTGGGAGAATAAGGGAGGTATAGGTGGAGGAGGAGGAGATTAAATTTGATTAAGAACTGCTGTATCAAATTACAAAGGCTCACTAAAAATACATTATAAAAAACATGGTTCAGACATTCTTCTTGACTGCTTGAAAAGAAAATGATTGTGTATTTAAGCTGATACAGGAGAAATTGGATTGAGACAGATTCTCAAGAAAATGAGGGTTGGAAAAAATCACGCCCAGAAAGTCTACTTGAAATAAAAAGTGTTCATCAAACACTAGAGACCATGTACATTTTGTGTTTGAGACTTAAATAACTTCAAGATGGAGTATGGTATGACCCCAGAAAATCAGAAGTAACATTAAAGTAAAATAATAAGGCATAAGTATTTTGAAAGGAAGTGGTTGAATGTTATTTGAGGTTCTGAGGAAACAGACAATCTCTGATCTTAATTTCAGATGCAACACTTCCCACTGTTGTAGTCTGGGAAGTTACAGCATCTCTCTGATACTGGATGTAAAACATAATAATCTTGAATTCATGAGATTTTGCTGAGTTGTACATGTGATTTTGCAAAAATTAATTGCTGGAAAATGTTATTTTTATACTACTGTAATTTTAAGGTGATGAAATATTCGTCTCTTCATCTAAATGCAAACATGAGCTACTCTGACTATATGATCCTCAGAAATTCCTAAAACTGATCTCTTGGATACTTTTAGTATTTGTGTAGAATATTTAATAAATAAGTAAATACTAAAATTTAAAACCAGCACAAACTGATTTTACAATATTAGCACCCCCATTTCTTGAGGTGCTGAGATTTGCTTTCCATCACCAGTATGTTCTGACAGCTTCCACACTATAATAAAAATATTAAAAATTTTGTTTTGTATATGCTTTTTTATGTTTAGATGTATCTATATTTTAGAATGCCAATACTGACCAAGTAATCTTTCTCATATTGCCCAATCAAGGTAGCAATTACATATGTAAAAAATGTGTGAATGCATACTATTTCATTTTTTTTTTTTCAAAATCAAATTGCTGAAGCCCTAGCTACCAGAGAGTTTTGAAACAAAGTTCATTATTTCTGGTGAAACTTGTCTGGATCTGAGGAAGAGATGGTAGTAAATGCTGGCCAGTACAAACTAATTTGTCTGTGATGCTCTACAAGAAGGAGATATTTTCCTGTTTAGTGTAATGACTTAGAAGTGATTTTACAGTATGCATTCAGGAGAGAGTCTAACAAGCCCAAAACTCATACACAGAGTAGACATCAATTCTTTTGCTCTTTGAATGTGAGACTCCAAATCCTCTGTAGCAAAATAAAAGGCAAAATAAATTGCCAAGTGTAGCAGGAGGCCTCCAAAGATGGCATGGACTCAGAGCCCCGGGATTCAGCGAGAATTCAATTCACTTCTTGGTCCGAAAATAGCCCGCCAAAAGGAGCCCTTGCCTCTGTACCCTGCTCGCAAACCCAGTGACTGCTGACAGACTGCATGGCATGGACCAATTAGAAAACAATATGATGACTAAAGGGACTTGGGGGTGGAGAAAAGGGAAATATAAGGCCTGCCCCCTCCTGCATTAAAAAAGCCTGCAGCACCTTGCCTAGTGGTTGCTTCTACCCAACTCCCAGTGTCTGTGAGTTGGCTCCATGCCTCTTGTCCCCCCAGTTGGCAGGGGACCCGATCCAGGTCAGGGTCTTTACAGCTGGCCTGAGGAGAACCCGCAACACCTAATGCCTGAACAGGGACCCCTGCCCTCAGTGTTGGTGACACCCAGAACCTCAGTTTTTTCAGTAAGTAGGCCACTGGATTTGTCTGTTTCTTCAGCTGCTCAAGGGTAAGCGAGTAGCACCCTCCTCTGTCTCCTCCACCCTGTCTGTCGTCTTTATTGTTGGACTAGTTTGTTAGATCAGGAAGGCACACTCAGTCACATGGTCCCGAAGCCCACGTCCGCACCTCCCCCCTCTGAGCTCATACCGGTGAGTTCACATAAGGGCTGATGCACCCTGAACTCAGAGCCCAGGCTTTGGGTCACCCAGTTGCTTGTCCCAGAGACACCATGTGAGCATATGGCTGGAGGTGTCATGGCCGCCAGAAGTCCTTCACTGAGCACAAGACATTTGGATCCGATACACCTTTACATGTCGGGGTGGTTTACATCCTAGTGGCTCACAGTGCTTCTTTGCTTCCTTTGTGCCCTCTTGGTAGTCACCCTCATCTTCTACTTTTGTGTCAAATTTCCCTTCGTGAGACTCTCCCACAATGGGCAATTTATCATCACAATGCAGGGAACCACAAACAGCAGCACTCAAGGTGCTCCTTAAAACCAGACGGTTGAAAGTAAAACCAAAACATATCGAACACTTTCGGGATGAAGCCACTAGTTCGTTCCGTGGGTCTCCCTTGAAAACATGTGGGACGCTGACACTGGATGCGGGTCCTCTTCCTGGCCCTAAAAAGGGAAGTCGGGTCAGGGATCACTCCCCTGCATGGTTTGTATAGATCCTCCTAGCCATCATTGCTAGCCTTAAATACTCCTCTCCTGAGGAATTCATCTCGGCCCACAACAAACACTGCCGGGAGCAATCTAGTGTACATCTGGCTATTACCTCAACCCCGGACCTCCCAGACCTGGAGGTGGACACAGCCTCTGCGCCCACTTCCAATAAGGAAGGAGTTCCTTTGCCTATATCTCAGGATACTCTCCTAGAGCTACCATGCCCAGAAACTCCCCTGCCCCAATACCTGTGGAAGGAGTTACTCTCCCTGCCCAGTAACCATCCCGCCCCTTCCCCTGCTATCTTTCCCCTCCCTCCTAGGCTGCCCTCCTTAAACTCTCACCCACCTTTGTCCACATTTCCAGTTAACATCAGTCCCAATGTGGCACAGCGTCCATGGCTGTCCACCCCACTTGCTGACCTCGTTCTTATCTGCAAGGCAGCTGAGCAATCTGGCCCTGACTCCCCATATTTAGAACAGGTTCTTCACCAGTGGTCCTTACATTTACAAACCCACTGTGATTGGTATAACTTACTAAAGGCAGTCTTAGAACCCTCAGTCTTTCTAAACTGGCAAGCAGCCTATGACCATCAGACTGAAAACCAGGCATGCCTAAATTTCCAATATGGCCTCAACATTACATTGGGCATGCTCATGGGACATGGACAATATACTACTGACCCCATCTCCCAGTCTACTATTGGCCTCCATGCCTATTTTCAACAAGTTTCTGACTTGGCCTTTAAGACCCTTAAATGTTCCTCCCCCCATGACCCACAAGTCTTTTTCTGTAATTTGATTCAATAGTCAGGGGAGTCCTTCACAGACTTCCTTACCCGTGTCACCGAGGCAGTAGAGTGGAGGGTGAAGCCTGGACCCACCCGAGAGGTGCTTATCAAACAGTTAACTTAGGAGGGACTAAACACCCCTACTCTTAATGTCTGCAATGATAACATTCACAAATGGGTACTCACTACTAGATATTTAGACCCCAGGGAAGGCCCTATTGAGGCTTTGACCACCTCCTTGGAGACTCTTTTGTCGCAAGGAAAACCCATCACTTAGGCGCACTGGAAGGCTGCTGGAACTGTGGGGGGCTTGGCCACTTTTGTAGCCACTGTCCAAGAGGTACAGCCAGCCCCAAGACTCGCTGCCTCAAGTGCAAAAAGGGGTTCTATTGGGCTAAAGACTGTAGCTCACAGCCTCAACTGGGCTTCGCTCCTTTAAACTCCACCTGGGGTGCCCCTCAGCCCCACCCAAAAGAGGGAAAATAAAAGATATTATGGGCTCTCCCAATCCTCAACCACTCCCCACTAGTGATCTTGTTCCTAGAGGGAACTTCCATAAAGGGCCTAGTAGACAGGGGCTGATGTCACCATTATATCAGAAACTGAATCCCTTAAATTCCCTCATTGGAAATACCATCCAGGCCCACCAATAAAAGGAGTTAGCGGCACACAAGGTACCAAGCTGGTCACATGTCCAGTATATTGGAAGAACTTGGATGGGAACCAGGGCACAGTTACCCCCATAGTAACAGATGTTTCCCATAACTTATGGGGTCAAGACATCCTAGAGGACATGGGCGTGGTCCTTACCACAGATGACCACACCTTTTATGATGATATCATGCTCCACAATAACTTGGGACTATCAGGGAAAGGACAACACCTTGCCCAACACCCCCAATCCTAATGGCCACTGCCCGCCTGGGATTGACTCCAGTCTTAGCCCCCGAGCTAATCCCCATCACCTGGCTCTCTAATGATGCCATTTGGGTGGACCAGTGGCCTATAATAGAACCTAAATTATCTGCCCTCAAAAATTTGGTAGCTGAACAATTGAGGCTTGGCCACATTGAGCCCTCTCTCAGTAAACGTAATACCCCAATATTTGTTATTAAAAAGAAATCGGGGAAATAGAGACTCCTCCAAGATCTTAGAGCAATCAATGCCCAGATGGAAAAGATGGGCTTGGTACAAGTGGACTTACCACACCCTAAAGCTATCCCCCCATCCCATCATATCATAGTACTTGATATCCAAGATTGTTTCTTCCAAATCCCCCTAGCAGAACAAGATAGACCTCACTTTGCCTTCACAGTATGGGAGCCCAACTTTCAAAGAACAGCCAAGAGATACCAATGGAAGGTACTACCACAGGGTATGAAAAATAGCCCCACAAATTGTCAATTATATGTTAATAAGGCCTTAACCAACATCCCCAAGGACCTAATTGTCATCCACTATATGGATGACATACTACTAGCACACAAATCTCACAATACTTTACAGGCTGCAATACCCAGGCTGCTTGCCGATTTAGAATGTCTAGGTCTCCACACTGCATGAGACAAGTTACAATACATCCAACCTTGCACATTCCTTGGCTACCATATAGATATAGTAATTAAACCTCTTATCCTTTCCATCTTGCAAAAAACTTTATATACCTTGACTGAGCTCCAAGAACTCTGTGGGACTATAAACTGGCTCAAACAATTCATACCAGTCCCTGACTTGGAATTTCAGGCCTTATTCTCCCTGCTGGAAGGCCATAATTCACCAGCTTCAAGGATCCCTCTCACCCAGCCACCAGATTCATATACTCTGGTCTGCGTCACTCTGATGTCATGACCCAGCAGAACCATTACTGGCCTTGATCCTCTGGACTAAAACTTGGGGGCGCTGTGGCAGCAAGACCCCCTGGTGTGGATCCACCTGGCTGCCTCAGACCTAACTAGGCTTAGCTCTAAGTATGATATTGCCTTCAAGTTAGCAACTAAGGCCCAACAGTCAGGCACATATTCGGAAAGGAACCTGACAAAATTACACTGCCCTTTCCTCTTAAGCATTCCCAAACATTATGGGCAGACTCTCTGGCTTTCCAACTAATGATGCCCAGGTTCATGGGAAAGTTGGATAACCACATACCCCCAGATAAGCAACTGGCCAACCTGGCCTGTTTGGAAATCACCACTCAGACACACGCTTCCCCCTGAAAAAAACCCCTACCTTCAGCCACGCTAGCCTTCTTGGATGCCAATAAGTCCCATTATGGCATTGTTATTCAGTGCATGGGAAAGGATGACACCTGTTATGTACAAGCCAATCCCAGCTCTGTCCAGTTGGGGGAGCTCCTGGCCTTGTTAAAAATATTCCAAGGCTGCCAGATTTTGCCGCTCAATATATCCTCCAACAGCCAGTATGCGGTTCAGGCCCTCAGATGTCTTCCCTTTGCTAGGGTAAAAGGCCACAAGGATCCCATCACTAGAACCATGAGAGCTCTCCAAATTATCTTAGATAACAGACAATGGCCCTGGCACATCTCCCACAAAAGATCATACACCAAGCTCCCCGGGATCTTGGCAAAGGGAAATGACAAAGTAGATAAACTTATTATGTCTGTAGAGATTCCACTACTAGAACAAGCCAGAGCCTTACACCAAAACTTTCACCTTTCTCCTCGCAGTCTGCACTGCCTTCTACCCAACCTACCCATCTCTCAATGTAAACATCTGAGCAGGTCTTGCATTACATGTGCACCCTTTGCTCCCTTAGGCCCCCTCAATTGATATGGAGTTAACCCACATGGTCTCCTACCCAATGCCCTCTGGCAAATGGATGTCACCATTATAACTCCTTTGATAATCTTAAGTATGTCCATGTCATTGTTGACACCTACTCCTCCTTTCTTTTTGCCATTGCACAAGCCAGTAAAAAGGCCTCACATGCTATTAAGGCAGTCAAATCAGCAATGTTGGTAATGGGAGTTCCATGGACCCTAAAAACTGATAATGGGTCAGCTTAGACCTCTCTACAATTCCAATCATTCCTGTCAACATGGAAAATTAGCCACTCCCTCAGCATCCCTTATAATCCACAGGGACAGGCCATTGTAGAGTGGGCCAACAGGACCCTCAAAGAAACATTACAAAAATTTTCTACCCCTAAGTCTAAAAGGGACCTTCACCTGGGTCTAATTGAAGTACTATTCAAATGGGTTGACCCTGGCCTACAAACACTGGGCTACCATACCTAGGCCTACACCCCTGCCACTAGTGAGATGGAAAGACTCTGTAACATGTCAATGGCAACTGCCCACCCCCTTGTTAACAAGAGGGCGAGACTATGCTTGTGTGTTTCCTCAGACAGAAACAAAGCCAGTATGGGTTCTAGCAAGAGATGTGAGACCAGCAACCAACCAACGGGGACCCCCAGGACCCAGAGACCTCGCCACTATCTGGATAATTGGTTTGCTCTTCACTGCCACTGCCACAGCCCATGACCTGTGGACCTTGGTTCCCTCCCTGCCTATACTCTCGCCCTTATCACTTCATTCCCCAGCCCACCCCACCCTCTATTCAACTAATTCTATGCTTGGCCTCCCCACCATGGACCCAGTTACTGCCTGGGAATCACACAATGGCTCCTGGCCCCTAAATAACTTTCCATGCTTCACTATCAACAACACATCCTCATGCATTGGGCTGTTCAACCTGACTGTCCAAGATTATGCCAACAGTGCCTCTAATCTAAAGCACTGTTTGACCCATCTTGGATTGTCACTTACCTACTCCTGACAGGCATAATTATTCTTCTCTTTCTACTTCTTAAATGCCTTGTTCTTCATTCCCACAGTCAGAAAAGATTCAATCACTCAGTGTATCAGGCCCTCAGAGCAATACACGAAGATGATTTTAACCCGCCCTATGCAGCCCGACAGACTTGGCTTGCACAAATGTACGAGGCCTCCTACAGATAATTCCCCACCTTGACTGATCCCCCAGGATGATACCCCTTGGAGGGCTGGTAGTCAATGATGGTTAAGCTCCTGTTGGACTGAATCAACCTAAGCCAGGACATGGAAGTGTACGCCCACGCTCCAATGACGGTAAGGTTCATGCCCAAATAAGGCCACCTAAGACAGGCACAATCCATGATCTTGGGGTCATCCTGAGGCGGAGCTGCCTACAGGCTCTCACTGGACAGTCGTTTTTAAAGAAAAAGGGTGGAAATGAAGCAGGAGGCCACCACAGGTGGCGTGGACTCAGAGCCCTGAGATTCAGTGAGAATTCATTTCACTTCTTGGTCCACAAATAGCCCGCCAAAAGGAGCCCACGCCTCTGTACCCTACTCATGACCCCAGTGACTGCTGAGAGACTACATGGCGTGGAGAAAAGGGAAATATAAAGCCTGCCCCTACTGCACTAAATGAGCCTGCAGCACCTTGCCTAGTGCTTGTTTCTACCTGACTCCCGGTGTCTGTGTGTTGACTCTGCGCCTCTTGCCCTGCCTAATCGGCAGGGGACCCGATCCAGGTCAGGGTCTTCACAGCTGGCCTGAGGAGAACCTGCAACAGCCAAGTTTAAATTTCATACCTATTTCCCACAAAAAATAATACAACTGCACTGGAACCTTTGATAGAGTGGGAAGAAGCAGCCCAACCTATAATACATAATGTATCAACTGAAATTTTGGATTCTTTGAACAGGTTTGGCTTCTTTGTAGCTGTGAAATATAGGAGGCATTTGGCACCCAAATCAGAATATTAAATCTCAGCCTACCTCCCCTAATAATTCATAATGTTCCACAAGTGTGTACACAAACATGCAGGAAAAACAACAGAATAAAATTTTGCTTTGTTGAGAAATTATGAGGAAATTTAAATATATAAAATAGCTCAATGATACGTACATGAGAGAGGTTATAAGATATAAGCTTTCAAAGGAATAGAACTAATGATAGTATTTTGAAATTTGCTGCATAATTTGCCCTGGAGTCAGTCTTTGCTCTTAACATTTTGCTCACAAACCTTCAGTATGGGGCTGAAAAGATGGCTTAGTTGTTAAGAGTGCTTGTTGCTTTTCTAGAGATCCTGAGTTCTGTTCCCAACACCTATGTTTGGCAGGTCTCAACTGCTCCACAGAATCCAATGTCATCTTCTGGTCTGGATACATTGAAGTACATTCACACAGACAGACACACATGCACATAAATAAAAATAAAATAAGTTCCCCTCCACAACAAAATGTCCATACCTGACATTGTTATCAGGACAAGGGCCAGTGCCTAGACAAATCACAGGCCACAGGGGAGAACCTGCTACTATCATTCTGCTAAATAGTTACAATATAAAACTAACTCAATATGACTTATTGCTATACACATAGATTAGTACGTCACTCAACTCTCACCATAGAAGTTTCTTCTGCAACAGACGGCAATTACAGAGTTCCACAAATAGTTAACATGCAGAAAATAAAATGCATGCAGTGCTCAAAACTAAATGGGATGCCTATATTTCATTTTCTCCTCTAAAGGCTCAGTAGCCATTGAGGAAGAGGCAGTAGAAAAACTGATAGAGCTAGAGGTAGTAAATGAATACAAGGGAACTGTTGTCTGGACACCACAGATCATATAGTTGCATATATGACCCCATAGCACTTATGACAGCATGCACAAGACTTGTGCAAAACCTAAGCAAGGTGGGGCCCAGCATACACAGGGGAGGAGGGCAGAAAGCTTCAGCCCTAGCTGAAAATCTATTAATAACTGATGGATGCAAGGAGAGGGAGAGTCAGATTTCCATATTGGCGTGACAACTGGTAGGTTGAACAGACTCCAGGGCATGGACACACTTCCAGGAACACTTGAGAGGTACTGGTTGGAACTGATAGACTTTTAAAAAACAAAATTTAAATAAATAAAAATAACAAAATGATAGATAATAATGGAAGATGTGAAATTGGAGTGGGGTGTGGGTGGTGTGGAGGAACTGGAGAGTGGGGAGGTGGGATTGAATGTGGTCAAAATATGTTAAATGAAATTCCAGAATCAATAAAATTATATATATAATATCTAACAGCAGCTCTCCAGCACCACTAGTTTATTTTGTTCCTCTAGCAAGTCAAAATGTTTTTGTCTCATATTTTTTGGTACCCATTCACTCATACATTCACTTATCCATTTTATAAGCATGTATGAGATACTTATCTAGTTAGTATACTTCAGCTGGGACTGAAACAGAGAACAGAGAAATGATGCATCTTCTTAATCTTTTGAAAGTAATAGAATTTATTCCAATAGTAAGAACAGAAAGAAGTGTGAAAGTATGTATGCAGCCAATTCTTTAGAAGAGATATATATGATATACTCAACTTTCTAGCAGCTATGTCCAAAGTTTTGATAGTGGAACACAATTTTGTCATCTATACAGTTTCTAGAGAACCTCACAATCAAGTGATTAAAAACAAATCACAAGAATATTTCATAATGTTTTAAGTAAGTCTATGTTTTTTTGTTCTGATGCATTCGTAGCTGATTTTGACCACTGTGGTACTTGGGCCTTACCTGAGACACCCCTGGTAGAGTCTCCAGGTAGAAGAAAAAAGATAAAAGGAAGAAGAAATGTGTCACACATGTAGATCTGCAAAGGAAAACTAGACTTCATTGAGAATGGAGATATGGAAAAGATGGTCATAGTAGCTATAAGGCATAGGAAGAGCCAGATTTGTAAGCTCCCATGGTTGTGCTTTGGTAGTTAGCCTAAGTCTTGGTAAACTATTAATGTGTTTTAGCCAAAAAAGTTTCCTAATACATTCTATGTGCTGGTTAATTTTTATTGTCAAATTGATACAACCTAGAATCACCTAGAAAGTTAGAAACTCAATTGAAGAATTTCCCATATCATATTTGCCTATAGCCATGTCAATGAGAGATTGTCTTGATTGAGGATTGATGTGGGAGGATGTAGCCCACTGTGGGTGACACCACCCTTAGGCAAGTGAGTCTAGGTTTCATGAGAAAGCAGCTGAGCATGAGCCAGAGAGCAAGCCAGTAAGTAGTATTTCCCCATTGTTTCTACTTCAGGTTCCTGTTGCTTCTTTCAATGATGGATTGTGATCTGGAAATATAAGTCAAATAAACCCTTCCCTTACCTAAGTAGTGTTTGGTCAGTGTCTAATCACAGCAATAGTAAAGAAATTAAAACATTCTGTATCCTAAAAAGAGAATTGGTAAACTCTACCCTGCAGATCAAGTCTGATCCACTGCCTTTTTTTTTTTGTAAAGAAAGGTTTATTGCTGCTCAAAGTTACTCATTCTATTATGCACTTTCTATTGATGCTTTTTGTACTGTAATGTCAGAGTTGACTGCAGCAAAAACCCTACCTCCTGATAAGATGGTAAACATACTATTTGTTTCCTGGTGGGAAATATTGCTGCGTCCTTTTCTAAAATATTACTGTGCCATCTGAGCAAGGAAGGAATTTGAAGAAAGCAAAGGTGAACAGAGAATGATCAGTTTGAAGAATGGTGCTTTTAGAAGCACAGGCTTGAGGCTTAGCTTGAACTAAGTGGTTTTGATGATGGAGAATAGAGTCACTGATGGATTTGAGAAAGACTTAGGAAGTAAACTGTGCAGAAATTAATGAATTATTGGATATGGTACATAAGAGAGAGGGAAGCTTTGAGGATAAATTTCATGGTTATTACTTACACTGAAGGATGGATAGTTGTGTCATTGACTGGAAGTGTACCAGATTTAGGAGGGAGATTATAAATTTAGCTTTGGACATGCTAGACTTGAGTTGTCTTTGAAATATTCCAGAAGTGATATAAAGTTCTTAGAAGGGGTTGGAGCTCAGATAACAAATCTGGACAAGATATAAAATTTTATCACTGTGGGTAAATAGGAGACATGGATATGAATGGAATTTCCTAAGAAAATGTCATTGCTAGAAGTGCTGTTTAATACCAGTTATAAGAAACTCTAATTCTTCTCAACTAAGCAGAGTAAGATGCATTACAAAGGAGCCAAGGAAAGTAACATACCACAAAGTTAGAAAAAATGCTTTCAGGCAAGATTCTAGGAAAAAGAATATTTAAGGGGGGCTGTCAAGATGGTTCAGCAGGTAAAGGTAGTTCAATCCCTGAGACCCACATGGTCGAAGGAGAAAACTGATTACTACAGTTGTCCTCAGAACTTCACGTACATGATGTGGCCCTTGCACCACACACTCATAAACACAAAACAAACAATTAAATAAGTGTAACAAAATTTAAAAATGCTCTAAAAGGACCAGAGCATTGAATAGTGATGATACTGTGAAAAAGATTTATTGATGTATGATGACAGAATTCTTTGGTGGTCTGAAAGAGAGGAGCTTACTGTAGCAAAGGTGGCTGAAGCCAAATTTAAGTATGATGAAATATACAAAATGCATATCTGTAGGTAGGAAGAGAGGTAATTCTCTTAAAATGTCAACTGAAAAAGGAAAAAGACATTATTTGGCATGCCCACCTCAGCTATGCTAACCAGTAAGATTAGGCATTCCTTCTTTACAAAGTTTTCTCAGAAATTTCATCTTCTCTGTCACAACTGAGTTAGGGACTTCACCCATGAGTTGCACATTACACTTTCTGTTTCACACCACCTTTGTTATGGTATTATCCTCTTAAGTTGTAACACAGTTGTAAGGACCAGAGCTGTCTCTTTAGGTTATCCCCCAGCACTTCGGTGATCAATAAGTGTCTGTTGATTTGAAAAGAAGAATAACAAAAATTGGAAGAGACTTTTCACAACCTAACAGGGCATGAATATACCAAATATTTGTGTGTTGGTTTTGTATTCATTTGCTATTTTAAAGTATATATTTTTAGTTGGCAAGCAAAATAAGAATGTAAGGTGTATAATATGGTCAGTATTTTGTCATACACATACTTTGTCAAACGGCAATATCAATTAACTTACTTATTACTTTATATACACATTTAGTAATTTTAAGTATAAAATACATACAGCTTTAAAACTCTGGTAACATGTCACATAATATATCTTATTTTTTTTGATTCTGTCTAAATGGATTTTGTATCCTTTGATGAGTAATTCTCAAATTCCAGCCTCTTAATTAGCCCCTGGTTAGCACTATTCTGCCTTCTGCTTCTGTGAGTTTAACTTGTTTGGATTCTACATATAGGTATTCATCTTTCTGTTCTTGGCTTATATCACTTATTAAAATACAAAAGATATAGTCAGAGTGCTACAAGAGAGAAGGTTTCCTTCTTTTTAAATGTTTTGGAATAGGAAGTGTCCTATTGTACTCATATTCTATATTTTCTTCACCTGTTCATCCAGTCAGAGACACTTAAGCTGGTTTTGAATTTTGAATAATGCTACAGAGAATATAACACTGCAGATGCTAAAAAGAAAAAAAATTATTTCCTTTGGAAATGAACCTAGTAGTGAAATTTCTGGATTACTTGTTGTCTCATTTTAATGATTTTAAAGAGCTTCCTTACTGATTTCTATCATGGCTAGCTACACTTACATTCCCACCTACTCTCAATAAAGGATCTCTTAACTCCACATGCTTGCCAAGATGTATTTTCTATATTTTGATAACAGCCTGTTTGGACAAGTGTTGGTATCTGTGTGTGGACATTGAATTTCTCTGATATTGGTGATGTTGAACATTTTTTTACACTCTTGTATTTCTGTATCTTTTCTGAGAAACACTCTTTTTTACAGGGCATGGTGGCACATGCCTCTAATCCTAGCACTCTATTGGCAGAGGTTGGTAAATTGCTGTTACATTAAGGTCAGTTTGGGATAGTCTACATAGTAAGTTCAGGACAGCTGGGGCTACATAGTGAGACTGTCTCAAAAAATGAAATACATTTTCCAGCTTCTTTGCTCATTCAAAATTAAATTTTCTTCTTGTTTTGAAGTTGAATCTCATTATACTTAGAATATTTACCCATAAATGGATGTAGTATTCACAAATATTTTCTCCTATTCCATAGGTTTTTCCCTTCATTCTGTATTTTTTTCCCTTCCTTTCATATTTTAGGTTTTCATTAAACATGAAAGTTCTGTGTTATAATGAGGCAATTAGGTTAAATATTTTTGTCTTAATTCAACAATGTTCAAGAAGTCATCTTATTGATACTATGTTGCAATTTAAAAATTATAAAACTAATCAAAATTAAAATACTTAAAATTTAAAACAATGTGGTATGTGATTAATTCTATATAAGACAGTATATGTCCCAATGGAACTAATTATCAGAAGCCAAACTAAGCATGCATACTCTCTAATAAATAGAAATATAATTTTCCCAAAGGTAAAACTTAAAATAATATCTGAGCATGTATTTTTCTGTCTTTCTCAGAAATTAGGTATGTAAAAATCAAAGTGTGACTATGAAAATGTTAGCTGTCAGTGAAACTATCCATGTTTTCGACCAAGCAATAGTGCAGATGTCATTACCCATGTTATATTGAAAGTGATATGTTTTATATTAGGACACAACATATTACTTTTTCATTTTATGAAACTTAATTTATTTCCCCTATATACTTCATATTAGAAGCATAGAGATCATCTACTCATTAGCTGTCAATTTGGATTTGAGCTCCAAGGTAACTCCTGGAAAAATCACATCAGTTCCTTTTCAGAAACAAAGGAAACTGCGTGGCCTAGTTTATAGGTAACACAGTGGTTATGTCTACCAATGTAATTCAGGAGTTAACTAACATCGAGAATAGCACTAAAACCCCTAGTGGAGCAGCCCTAACTCTTCTTACTGTTGCTCAGCACCCAAACCATTGCTTGTATCCTGGGGTCAGTTTTGCCTATTGATAGGTGCTGAGAGCCTCTCACTAATCACTGTACTGGCAAGACTATGTCTTAGGCAAAATACTACTGAGGTGAATAATAAGAATCTGATTTCCAGAAAAGCAGGTTGAATTCATTTGAGATGTGTTAAGTAAGATCATTTGTCAGGACATGTTTGTACCTCCAGGGAAAAAAAATTCTAGCAGATAAGGGAAGACTGATGATTTTATTCTGTAATTCTAATTTTCTTGAAAAACTTTTTTTACTTATGGTATTCAAAAGATGCCATCTTGATAAAAAATTATTTGAATGTGTAGATGTTATATATTTTTAAGTTCTATTTCAAATGAGAAAATGTATATAGCAAATTTTTTCTTGCCTCCCATATATGAGATATGGAAAAGAGAGCTGAGGAAACCATACTCTACATTTATTTTTACTGCTCAGTTTTCTATTAGTAAATGATTAAATGTAAGCCTCAATTTACAATATTAATTGTTGTGAAATATTTATTTTTCATGAAATAAACTCAACATGACTAAACTCTCACCAAAGAAAGATATTTCATTTTCCTAATTAGAAAGCATTATTTTTCTACAGATTATAATCTCAGTGTAATATTTTTAAGTAAGACAATTCAATTCCGATGTTCCTCATCATTAAATAGAGATTGCATATTTTCTTTGCAGGAATATCACACATCTGTTTTCTGATATTCCCAAGTGCCAGTTTACGAAGAACACAAGATGTTCTTTGTGAGGATACCATTCATTACCTTTATTGGGGGTGTCCAAAACTTCTGTACACTGCAAAGTTATTATTCTTTTTATATTTAATGACTTGCTTATGGGGTTTTATTGACATAATTATCTACCTATTCATAAAACTTCCATATGCTGTTTGTGTCACATAATACTTTTCTAATTTCATCATTCCTTTGTACACTTTCTACACTTGGTTTTAGCCAAAATGCTGAGAAGCAACACTGTTCTAACATGGGAGGAGCATTTTCTTCCTTTTGATCATTTATGTCCACGTGGTTACAATGTTTCTACTTCACTCCCTGTTTGCATTTCTTTGATGTCACTGTTTATTTAAATGCACACTGTAGAAATCTATTGAAGTATTTTCCTCAGTTCTTTGGACAAAGCCACATTATTCTTTGACTATTTCTTTGCTTTTTGGCATAAGATTTTCTAGGGTAATTCAAAAATATCTTTCATCTACCATGGAATGATGATTTTTTTCCCTAAGAGATATTGATTCCTTTTAATGAAGAGTAATAATAGAATTAAAAATATGCTTTTTTGACTGGTTCTCCAAGTATACAAAAGTAATACCTCTGGGTAGAAGAATGCAAATACAAGTCTTTACACATATACATACTCACACACATAGACTCACTGTCTCTCCGACTCTTGCTATATATCTCAATTCTTTACATGCAAGAATTTTCTCTGATATTTCCACTTGAACACCTACATCATAGAATCTGTACTGTTCCTACACATATTCTTATTTGTAACTTGAAGTTGTTTTATCATTCCTCACACCTACCATAAATCTTCAGAGCTCAGTTGTTTTATATCTTTGCCAATATTTGATGCTGACATACTATTTTAATTTCAGTCTTTACAATGGTTAAGACTGCTGTGATTAAATTGGTATTTATCACTGAATATCAATTCCCAATTTTGTGAAATATCTGTTTATGCTTTTGTACCTTTATTCATGGTCTATTTTTGTTTTGTATGAGTCTGCTGTAGGTTTTGTAAATAGATTTTTGTCTTGCGTGTTATAAATGTTTTCCTTTAACATATGATCAACACATCTGTTTTCTTGGTAATATGTCTTGATTAATGTGCATCTTTTGCTGTAGATAAGGTCTGATTTATCAAATCTTGTCTTAATCTTGGAGGCTATTATTTTTGTGTCCCATTAAAGAAAAAAAATGCCTTGTTCATGAAGATTTTTCTTTTAGATTTTGAGTTTGAATTAATGATCCATTTCTAATTAATTTTATATATGGGATGCAACATAAGCTCAAGATTTTTTTACTCCATATGGCTCTTGATTTGTTAAAGGAACTTTGTTGAAATAATTTTCTTTTTCTCCATTGAATTGCTAGGAATATTTATTTACATCAGTAGACCATTTGCAAATGTGTTTCTGAACTTTATTCTTGTGTGAGCATAACAATTTATTGACTAATTTATTTTTATTATAAAATTGAAGTCACATAGCTGCTTCTTAAATTTTGTTCATTTTCAAAATTATTTGGTTACTCCATGTCCATAACATATTTCATAAGACTTTTAGGATCATTTTCCATGTATGAAAATAAGATACATTGCTTAGTTATGGCTACAGTTTTAAACATTGCCCTGTTTCTGTTAGATCTTTTGAACATCACAGGGAATGTTTTTTGCTATCCCATAAGCATAGTAATTTCTTATTATGGAAGGTAGTGGAAATCCTAGGTAATTCCTGGCTAAACAAACATATCAATATTAGGATGTTAAATTAGAAAGAGCTGATGGATTTAGGATTGTATTATATATTTTTCTGTCATCAAAAAGCAAATAAATGGTTATTTTGGATACAGAGAATGGTTTCAAGAAGAAAGATCAGAAACTAAGAACAGTCTATAAGAGTGCTGCAACAGTTCAGTGAGGCCGATACACTTAAACAGATGTCACCTGGATAACTGTCAGTAGCATTAACCCTAAGGGATGTATTATCTGATACGAGGGAAACTAGGGTGAAATTGAGACGTAAGTGTGGCTTCTTGGGGAATCAGCTCAAATTTTAATATTTCTTTGTTTTCCACACTATAATTAGATTGTCTTCATGAACTTCTCTTTGAGTTTATCATATATGTTTACAAAATATTTGTTTTTGTGTATTAAAACATTTAGACCCTAAATATTAAGGATCAAAATGAAGTTTAAAAATTTAGTGATCCCATGGAGGAAACTGGAAGAGGATATGCAGTTTTTAGATCTTCCCCGACTACAAAGTGAGTTCAAGGCCAAAGATCCCGTCAGTAAATGGAATTTTATAAAAATTAAATACCTGATAAACACACCTCAATCATGCCCAGTGAAAGATACTACCTTGAACTATTAATTCCCTGAGATAATTTGTAATATAGCTTATATATAATTTTATTTAGATTTAAAAATAAGGTTAGTTGAAGAAGATGCTAAGGGGTGTTTAATGACAAAGAATAAATGTAAAGAAATGGAGAGCAGCTACCACTCAGGATGATGAAGAAGTACTGGGTGAAACCATCCATCATAAAAGGTGCGGAGGTTGGAAGGGACAGACTTCTTTTTTTCCAAATGAAGCAAATAATAATTATTGTTTAAGAGACAAAAATTATTATTAAGAGACAAACATTATTGTTTAAGAGACAAAAAATATTGTTACTGAGACAAAAATTACAGGCCCAAGAAAAATCAATTTATTTACAAAGACTAAATGATGGAAGAATGAATATGAAAGTAAATACAAATGAACACAGAAATTGAAACAACTACAGTGACTGCTGGGAGTTTCCAAACTATAATTATATATATATATAATAAAATATAATATAATTTCATATATAAATGAAATTTACTATATGATTATTTATTCTGTATTTTCATGGCATATCAATTGAAGTCCTTTTAAATCGAATTTTTGTGAATTTCATGCAATATATTTTGATCACATTTAGACCTCCCATATCTGTACCCCTTTTTAAAAAATTTTTTTATTTACTAGTCACATGATTAGAAGAAGCATTTCATTGCAGCTTTAACATATTTAGTAACACATTCCAGAGCAAGGATACATCTCTTTCAAAAGTGTGTAATTTTTATGTTCACAGTTGAATTAATACAGTTATACAATATTGAACTCAGTATAAAGCCTGTGAGACATAAAATTGAATAAATAAATTTTTACCCTTTAAAATAAGATCTCCATTTCATTTTAAAATATGCTCTTTCCTACATTTTTAATGCTACTAACACTTAAATGTTTGCACATGTGCCCTTAAACTCTATGTATCTGATTATTACTAGTCACAGTCAGTTATACTCGGATCCTTAGTACCTGGGTATGGATATGAAATTATCATGTAGATTTCACTGGTAATGTTTATCACCTCTACTATTTAACATGAAGTATATTTTTATGCTTCCTCCTCAAATATGTTTTTTAATTTGTTGATTTTTTGTGTGTATATCATACAGAACATCCCACACAATCTTATTCATCTATATACCCACTTCCCAAATGGCACCCTCCCATAGCCTCCCCCCCATTCACATACTGGATCCCATATACTCTGTCATCCCTGTTACTGTCCGCTATGTTGTCGGCACCCCCAGTCATTCCTCAGTGCTTGTCTGTCAGTTGAATTTAGTCAACCTATCTAGAGATCCTTGTTTTAGGAAGATCAGCTGTTCCTCATCTAGCAGCAATCAGTTGTTAACATTCCTTTAGATAAGATTGGGGTCTGCTGTTCATTTCACCAGTTCTATGCTGGATTACTGGGAGTCTTTTGGGCCACCCTGGCCAATAACTCAAAGGAAGGTATCTCTTATCTGGCATTGTTTCCTGTTATGTTGCCTTTAGCAATACATATGGACTCTAAAAGAATTATATTGACCCCATTAATCTTTGGTTATACTTTCCTTTTGTGTGTTTAAGACCCTAAAATTGGCCCAGATAAACCAATTTATTTTTACTCTTAAGGTCGTTTGAAGATCTGCTCCTCAGGGGTAACATGGGCTTGGGAGAAGCCCCTGGCTCCTTTCTTTCACCAGTTCCATCTATGTGAAGCTAAGTCAAAGGTCCTACTCGACCATGGCTGCTTTTTCTTGGAAGCATGGAGGAAATGATTCCTCTGTGTTGACCCTCCTGTTTGTAGACTGGACACTGGTTCAGGTCCATCTGGTGGTGTCTCCAGAGCCTCCTCAATCAAGAGGACAGGTGACTCACCACAGTAACAGGACATTTTGAGAGATGTGCATAGTCCCCTGGAACTTAGTTGACCTAGGAGGGAAAGGAACAAAAACTGTTCTTTATGTCCCTCTGTCCAAATTACTATAGGCCTCATAGTATGGCTGTTAAACATCCAAGAAGTTTAGTTCCACCTGTCTGGTACTTTTAATTACCATGTGCCAAGAAGATAGAGCTTGGAAAAGACCAAACGCTCTCAGATAAACCTTTCCTAGACATATATTACATTCTTTGATCTGCTTGTATGTATAATTTGTCAGTAGGTTGTTGGCCTAATATGTTTCCCTCTGGTTTTCTAGTACTAGTTTGGCATTACTTATCTCTCACATAGTCTAACCCATCCACCATGGTTTCCCCATTTAAGGTGCCCATGTTTTTCCCATTTCTCCCTTAATAATACCCTTCTCCTATGGCCCCACCTCTCTGTACCCATTTTGAATCTTCCACCAGATTTCATGTACTCTGTCATGTATAAAAGTCTTACTGAGTCCAGTTTGTGTCTTCCAATATGTGTCCATCCACCTGAGTTTGGTTAACCTATCTAGCATCAAATCCTTAAAGAAAATGAACTCACCCTCTTCTGGCAGTTACTAGGTGCCAGAAGTTCCTCAGCATCTTCTTATCCACTTCTATGCTGGAATTATTTCTGGCTTGAGTGTGCATGAATCTTGTGCATGCTGAATTCATATGAATAATTTCACAGATGTCTGGAAAACTCTGTTTCTTTGTGGTCATCTACCACTTCTGGCTCTCACAATTATTCCAAGCCGTCTGCCAGAATGGTCTGTGGTCCTTGGATGGCTGAGGTTTATATCAATGTCCTATTCAGGAATAAGGACTCTGCAGTTTTGTGTTCTAGGAACATTGGCCACCTAGGCTTTCTAGGTCCATCACTATCTGTTACATGAAAAATCTTCCCTGGTGAGAGTTGAAAGATGCATTATTGTCCTCTCTGCCTCTTGTTATGTTGTATTCCCCGAGTGTTAGATGTAGATATTGTATTGTAGATGTCTCACTTAGGGCTGGGTATCTCATAGAAACTTTTCTATTAGATAAATCAAAGTACTTTGGAAAAACATCAGAACAAGAAAAAAATGGATTGTAATATCTATAAGAAAAACTTATCTACTTTGTTTCCTAGTTTAAAAATATCATTTTATTCTTGTATTTTCAAAGTAAAGACTTATCCCTATAAATGAATAGCCTGATAGAAATTTATAAAATTAACATAATTTCTAAAGGACCAGTAATAGAGTTATGAACATCAGTACATAAAGGTGAGGTTAAGAAAAATATTATAGTGTACTTACAATAAAAATGACTTTTAAGTTTATGTGATTAACTAAAGGTGAAATTTGTTTTCTTATGATATACAGTAGTCAAATAAGATACCATCTTCTATGAAACATATTAGTATTGAAATTGCAAATTTTGAGAAATTGTTGTTTTCTGAGAAATGGACCATAGATGGCAAAGCTTATTATTCATAATATGTGAATACATATGTCATCTTGAAGTAAAGAGAACAGAGCTGAATCTTTTTTTTATATTAAGAGATTATTTAAAAGTTCTT
>NW_008334566.1:472944-504907 GCF_000622305.1 Nannospalax galili | reverse complement strand
TGGGGAGGGAGAAAGAAAGAGAGGGAGACAGAGAGAGAGGGAGAGAGAGAGGAGACAGAGAAATGCTGCTTAGGTGTGGTATGAAAAACCAGAGGGAAATGTATTAGTTCAAAAGTCTACTGAAACACACACACACACACACACACACACACAATATCTGTACATGAATCCATGTGTATACCTGAAGGCTATATCATAAGAAACACAATGCCAGACAGAAGAAACCTTTCAATTCTTTGGTTAAGGTAGTCCAAGAGATTCCAAAAATATCACAGGCTGTTGCCACAGTCCCTGATTACCTCCCAGAACTTGAAGGTAAGACCTATTGCTGGAGACAGGACATACTTCAGACACAGGACTTGGCACAATGGAGCTGAAACTGACCTGGAAGCCTCCTCCCTGAAGACTATCTCTCATAGTTTCAGGGGATACTATGCAAACTTCTAAGGGAAGAGATCAATCAATAGCCCAGCACCAGCTTTAAAACATAATAACCACAACAATGACAGGTAGAGCAAACTATCTCTATTGGTGCAGTAGTAGCACTTTTATCTTGGTGGCAATCAACAGATATCTAATTAAATTTAAAGTCCTCTCAATGGGAGAGAACTCATCTGTGGTACTACAAACAGCTAAATTCACAGGGCTGGAGAGGTCAAAGATTTTAGAGAAAACATTATGGTTATCACAATCCTAAACAAACATAATTCTTACTGTATGCTAAACATATACACTTATATTTACAAACAAGTACACCTGTCACCACTCATCAAAGAAGCTTATTTTTGCAACAGATAGAGACTGTTACAGAGTTCCACAACTGGCCACAAGCAGGGAATAAATGTCTATGACATGCCCAGCCCTACGTGACACATCTACATAAGGACCACAGATCACAGTGGAACAAGAGGTAGAGAGAATACTAATTCATCTCCCAACCCTCACCAGTGAAGCTTCCTCATGCAATAGAGGATGATGAACACAGAAAGCCACAACTATCCAAAATGTGAGAATAAGAGACTGTAAAGTGTGTGGCCCTGGTTAGGACTCCTATTAAACCTCATCCACTCATGACTCAGGGTTCCATTGTGGAAGTAGGGGTGGAATGATTGTAAGCCAGGGGTGGTGGATGATCACAAGGAAATAGAGTCTTCCAGGGTTCTAGAAACTTTCTCATTTGAACTTACAGCAATGGTGACAGCATGCACAAGACCCAAGCAAACTCAAACAGACAAAACCCAGAGTAGCACTAGGAAATAGGCAAGGAGCCCCAACTTAAGTAGAGGAACTATTGGCAGTTGATAGTTGATCACAGCTAGATGAGGGAGAGTTGGTCTTTTTCCTTTCTTCCTTTTTTTTTTTTTTTCTTTTTTGAGACAGGGTCTCCTTGTAGCCCTGGCTGTCCTGGAACTCACTATGTAGACCAGGCTGGCCTCGAACTTATAAAGATCCGCTGCCTCTGCCTCCCAAGTGCTGGGATTAAAGTCATACACCACCACGCCCAGCTGAGTTGGTCTTCTTTAAGGGGTTGATTACAGGCCCCAGTGGATGAATTCACACTGAGGGATATCTGGATTCACAAACTTGTCTTGATAGCCTTAACATGTATGACAGAATGTATAAAATCCAGTAGAGGGGGCTGTGGGGGTGCAGGTAACTCTGGGAGGGGTCTAAATATGATTCAGATAGTTATCTTGCATGAAATGCACAAAAATTCAATAATATATATAGGAAAAAAGTAAAAATAAAAATAAAATGTATCTTTACTTTAAGATCACATATGTAATGGTAAGATAGCTCTTAATGATAATATATTTCTTACTTTATATAAAGGAAATTAAGAATAAAGCCCATAACATGCAAAAAATCATTTATGTAGTTCAGTCATAGGGTTTTAATTTTTAAACAGTTTCACACAAGTATACTGTATTACATCATTTCTATTCTTGCCTCTCCTACTCCAACTCCTCCCGTGTCTGCCTCACTCCCTCTAAGTTCATGATCTCTCTAATAATTGCTGTATTTAACACACACACACACACACACACACACACACACACACACACACACACACAGAGGAAACCTACTGAGCTTGTTTAGTGTTGTTCTTATGTACACATTTTTAGGGATCACCACTTGGGATTGGATAACCTATCAGGGAGCTTGTTCCTGAGGAAGACTGATTCCCTCTCTCTCAATAGCCATTAATTACCCATAGCCCTTTGTCTCTGGGTGGGACCTTGTGAGAGTCCCCCCTTACACACTGGCATGGTGACTGATATTATTATACAGGTCTTGTTTAAGAAAACTTCCTGTTGAGATTTCTTGGGTGTAGCTTTCTTATCATGTGAAAAAGATACCATATAAATATAAATATATATACATATATATATTCTATATGAGTGTTTGCCTGCACATTTAGCATTCATATCTTACATAAGCATGGAAGGAAAAAATATAACAAGTTATTAAAGAGAAAAATCAAGCTCAAAGTAGAGGGAAAGTTTTTTAAAAGCTGCTTCAAGAGAGACTTCTATTCCAGTTCAAGTGAATTTGAACAAGTCTACTAAGATAGCTTGCACAATTAGTGGGTAAGGTCATGTTGAAAAGTCTTTAAGGAATTATGGATGCAAGGAGAGAAGTAAGGGGCACGGAGCTGGTGATTTGCTTTTCAAAACTACTTTTTAAAGCTACCATAATGTTGTGAATTTTATATAAAGTTATTAGAAACCATTATATTTTTTATCATTTTTATTTTTAGTGCATGAGTGTATTTCCTGCATGTATGTAAGTGCACCCATGTCATGCAATGCCTATAGAGGTAAGAATAGGGCATCAGATCCCCTTAAACTGGAGTTTTGAATGGCTGTTATCTGCCATGTGGGTGCTGGGAACTGAACCTGGGAAAGAGCAGCCGGTGCTCTTAACTGCTGAGTCATCTCTCCAGCCCCTGAGAACAATTTTAAATAAAATCTCATTAATAATTAACTTTCATTAAGGGTATTTGAAAAATATTGCAGTCAAATTCACATGCAACTGTTAAATAACAATGATTCACAACCAATTTACCTGTGTGTAGAGCCAAGAGGCATAATGGATAGTAGGACATTACTAAATGAGTACCATGGATTTAATGGCGGCATCTCTAGATCATGATGGACATAAACGACTTTAAAACAAGACTGCCTAAATTCTGTTTCCAGGTCTTCCAGTTAATTTATAAATGTGTGAGTGCATCTGTGACTGAATATGTGTGATTGCGTGTGACATTGTGTAACAGTGTGACTGTGCCTGTGTCACTTTAGAAAGGTTGTTTAATTTCTCTGTGCTTTTACAGCTTAAGATAAGAACAATAATAGGGCCTACCTCAAATGGTTGCTGTAAACATTAAATAAATTTAGCAAACATAGTCGATTTAGATATGAATATACAACATTATAAGTGCTGAAGAAACATAATTGTAATGAATCTGGAGTCCATCAAACTATTTAAGAAAATTAAAATGTACTGTGTAATGTCTGAAAAATAGGAGTATACACAAACTTCTAGAGAAAGGCTGAAAGGATTATATTAGGGCACATTCTGATCAATGTTCTAAATATATTTCATGAAGAAACAAATTTAAATTAAGAATATAAATATAAAACTGTAAAAAATAATTCATAAGGAAGAATGACTCATAATTCAAAATAACCAAAGGATGGGTCTGAACCAACAAATGGAAGAGAAAGATGTATTGATAAAAACCTTTATATCTAGTGTTCAAAATGTCATAGTTAGCAAAAAAATTAGTGAAATATGACTAAATTGGAACTTGAGAAAAGTACCTTAAGAATTTTAATTAGTAATAGGTATAATATGATAATGAATTCCCTTATGGTTGCCATAATAAATGACCTAATTTAAAATTAAAGAAATTTTAGTGTTTTTATCAGATATTAGGTCAATAAAACAACACCTAGACCATTTTTTTCAATAAGTTTATTTTTAGAAATAATAGTAAATTAGAATGCAGTATGTGGTAAGGAGCTTTTATGCAGCATGCTTTCTAAACCAGGCATGGTGGTACACACCTGTAGTCCCAGCACTTGTGAGGTGTAGGCAGGAGGATGGGGAGCATAAACTCATCATTGGTTACTTGATAAGTTAGAGTGCAGACCAGAATACCTGATAAACTGTCTCAGAAAAAAACAAAAAAAACAAACAACAACAACAACAAGCAAACAGCAACAACAGAAAACATGCATAAAATGTTGTGTATACTGTAGTCTGTTTGGCTTTGTTTGCTTATTGGTGTCCTAAGTTATATCCATGTTTCTTTGAGATCATAATTTTCATAAAGTCTTGATAAATGCCTATCAACATGACTACCAAGCCATAAGGCAGGCAAGCGTATGTTTCACTTTAGAAGATACTGAATCAGTGTTTCAAAGTGGTTCTTCCATCGCACATTCCCTCTAGCAAATGTAAAAAAAGGACCTAATATTTGCCATTTTAAAAACAGAATTCTCTATGTGTGTTTTTAGTGAGCATACTTTATGTATTCTGGATGCAAATTATTTGTTGTCAAATGCACCATAAGGATTGTTCCCAGTCGTCTCTTTGCCTATTCATTGTCATAACAATATCTTTAATAAAGAGGAATTTTTTTGAAAAAAGAATAATTTAAAGTAATGAGGACATACTGACATATGTTGGAAAAAAGACTTACAGTAGTCTTACAACTTTCTTATTTAAAAACACTGAAGAAGATAAATTAGAATAGTTTTCTTAATGTCCAACAAGAAAAGTACCATCAGTGGGTTAAGCTAGCACACTGATTAATCCAGCAAAAGACAAGCGTCTCACATCCTCCTAACAGGAGGATTTCTACATAGAATATAAAATAAACAAGAAATTTTAGAAAATATATCAAAGCTATGAAATTATTATTGAATTATGCTGCAAAATCTTTTCTGCTATCTGTAGAAAGCAAATTCTACAAACATGCTTGAATGTGCTAATAACTTTACTCTCTGGTGCATAGAAAGAACTGATAGTCATCTTAATAGAAATTGCCTCCATAGTTTATATCCCATCCCCTGACTGAACATCTATTCAAAATAGCTGATATCGAAGGGTAATATTGGTGGCAACCCACTTTCCTCTATACTAATCATTATTCTCATCATCCATGCCCTGGATTATAACACCTATCCAAGCTTTACAGAAGCACTATCCCTATCTACAGCCTTCCAAATTAACCCTTTTGAATTCCAACATTACTTAAGCAAGCAGCATATTTTACTGATCATGGGGCTCAGTAATTCATCTGTAGAAGCTAAGGGAATATTTAATTTTTGAGCAGAGATTCCTCATGCAGTCTGTAACACATGAGTAATATTTGAAGTACTTAATACCTACCTCAAATTTTCCAATTTTTTTACTTTGGATATTTTCCTGGACTTCATAGCACATTAAGAAGAATGAATATTACCTAAGGGAAAATAACTTCCAGCTTCAATGTTTTGCAAGATTTAATACCACGTTTTATGACAAAGCTGAGATTACTGTACTCACTAGAGGGAGTTACATATGTTTTGATAGATTGAAATAAATCGCCAGAGATAACCAAAAAAGTTCTCTTCTTTTGTATATAAATAATGTTTTTCTCTCTCTGTCTTTCTCTCTCTCTCTCTCTCTCTCTCTCTCTCTCTCTCTCTCTCTCTCTTTCCATCCTTCTTCTTTCCCTTTCCCTCCAAGATCTCACTGATTCTTACTAGAGGGTCTGACAATCAAAGCCCTAGAATCCTTTATTTCCAGCTCCACAATGCTGAAATTATAGGTACATTGATTGCTGTTTCTATGTGGGTGCTTTGGATAAACTCAGGTTCTCACGCTTACTCAGAAGTCAGTTTGCCAACTAAGCTATTTTCTTAGATTCTCACAGCATAAACATTTCTTATCTGACCTTTCATAGAAATCTTTGGCTAACCTCATTCCTCTACTAGTATCTTATATGGACATTATATAATTTTATGGAGTACTATTAGCTATAAATTTATGATAAGCATATGGTGAGGAAATTCTAGATGCTTAGGATACAGACTACATTATTTGGCTCAAGATACCGTTATTATTATTCCTCAATACGCAAAATGAGTGTACAAGATGGTTCCATGGAAAGAGGAACATTTCACAAAATGAAAGGCCTGGATTTATTGATTCACACCCTGTACATACTTGTTTATGGTATTTTGAATGACACACTTTACCTCTCATTTTCTCACATATGAATCATAATGTCACCATTTACACAATTCTGGTATTGAGAATCAAATAGTGGCCTCTACAATAAGAAAGAACTGAAACTATTATTCAAAGTTTCAACATATTCTGGTTCTGGTATATTAAACATCTTATTTAACCTTATTCTCATATGTAAATTGGGACAATATTAGCAACTACTGAAGTTAAAATTAAAAGAATTAGATAAAGGGGCTGGAGAGATGGTTCAATGGTTAAAAGCACTGAGTGCTCTTGCAGAAGACCCAGGTTCACATCCCAGCACCCACATGGCAGCTAACAGCTGTGCATAGCTACAGTCCCAGTGGATCCAACAGCCTCTTCTGTCCTCTAAGGCTACTACAAGACATGGATGGGTACACTTACTCATGCAGGCATAACACTCATATACATAAAATAAAAATAAATAATTTTTAAATCAAATAGAAACATACGTGTGTAGTAGTATAAACTCTGAGACAAGATGGACAAAAATGTTTGTGTTATGGGGGTTTCTTCCGAATAGACATAGATTTACATCCATTTTGTGAGGGATTATACAAAGTTCAATGCACAAAATCCTCTGCAATATTCCTGGTTTAGACAGTAAATTCTAATGTTGCTGTTGTGTGTAGAAATATGACCTTCTAAAGCATATGTTGAAGTCCTAACCTCAGAAAAGCATACTTCAAGATATGACTGTTTTGAAATTGAGTCACTGTATATGTAACTGGTTAAGATGATGGTATTTTGTAGCTGGTTAGATTCCCTTATCTGATATGATTGGTGTTCTTAAATGAAGATGATCATGTGAGGACAGAGGCCCAGGGAGAATGCCATAAGATGGTGAGGGGACCATGATTTATTCAACTCCACTCTTATCACTGGAATGCTGAAGATTGGCTACAAACCACTAGAATCAGAAATCTAGGCAAGGAAAAATTTCTTGCATGCTTCAAAAGAAGCATGATTATGGATTTCTCATCTACATAAATGTGATACATTTTTATAGTTTTAAGGTACCTAACATATGGTACTTTTATTTATTTTTTTTAGTTTTTACACAAACTTTATTGAGAATTTCATACATGTTTTGATCAAATCCATGCCCACTCCATCCCCTCCAACATTCCCCCCTCTGAAGAGGTAACCCTAAAATCTTTTAAGGATTAGATATAAGCTCCCAAATACTTTTGACATTTTTGGCCTTTGGAACAGAGTATGTTGCGAAGAGGCCCAAATTTTGACTTTTAGCCAAGAAACTGGCTACTTTTCTTTGGGGTCTTTTTACCCTAACTGTCTAGCCAATTCCTACCTCCTATTCTTACCACACCATCCTCTGAAGGGGTTACGCAAATTGCCCATAGGGAATCGGGATGCAGACCACTCTGGCTTCTTCCACGCTGAACAAGGATTTAGGGTGAGGCAATTGGAGTACCCCTTCAGTGGGTCTATCTAAAAGACTCCCAAATTGCATAACTCTTGTCTCTAAGGGAAGAAGAAAGTCTTTGAATCATGAATAAGAGATGTGAAGGAGATGTAAAGGCAAGAATAATTAGCATTACAAGTTCTAGACTAGGAACTAGAAGCAAGTCAGAACAGGCCAATTTTCAAATGTTCTTATGAAAGTCCATTGGAGTTTCTTGACATGGGCTTCCAAAAGCATCCTGCTGTTGGGTTCCTCCTCATTTTTCTTTTGTCTTCCAAAGCTGTGCTAGCCCTAGAAATCCTGTACAGTCACTCTACACCCTTTGTCTTGTCAGACTATGAGAAGCTTCCTGGACAGGAAATGGTAGAAAGACATTATATGTAATTATCAATGACTGAAGCAATAGGAAACAAGTCATATGTAAAAGCTCCTTATTAAGTTCGTATGGAGTTCTTGTGTATTTTTTTCTTTCTTTATTGAGCTTTTTAAATTTCATATATTTTCCACTCAAATCCAGACCCCCTCCCCCATCCATGCCTTCCTCCCCATCCCCCCACCAAACCATATACACTTTGCCATACATGCTGAGTCCCATTCTTTCAAGTGTTTGTACCCAAATGTCCTACAGTGTAAATATATCCACTGGAGTCTAGTCAGTGCATCCAGTCATCATATGTAAGTCATATTCTCCCTCACTCAGCAACAGTTGGTCTCAAATAGTTCTCAATCTAGTGCAGGCCCACCACCTATTTTTCACCTCCCCTTTGGGTCTTCGTTTCATTGAACTGACATGAGACCCATGCTAAACACCATCCATGCCACAGGCTCACATGAGCAAGCCTCCAGTGACCTGGAGACCTCCACCTCCCTGTGTTCATGAACCAGCCCTGGTTCTAACAATCTTTCTGCTTCATCTTCCACAATGGTCCCTGAGCTGTGGGTGGGTGAGGTTCCACATAGGAGTCCCATCCTACACTCTACAGTCACTTATTCTCCAAAATTTGGCCAGTTGTGGCCTTCTGTGTGCATCACTCTCTGAAGTACATGGAAGCCATGCTGATGAGAGTTGAAGGGTGCATTAGTCCTCTCTCTACCCTTTATTCCACAATGTTCCATAAGCCTTAGTTGTAGAGATTCGACTGCAGATGTGTCACATAGTACTGGGTGTCTCCCAGGCATATGTTCTCTGTGCCTGACCAGATGTGCAACTCTGCAGTAGCCTCCATCTGTTGTAAAAAGAAGCTCTTTGATGAGTGCTGCATGCCATGTTTGTCATTCTAAGGGAGGTCTCTTTTATCTTGCAAGACGTTCCCTGCCAAACAGCTCCCAGGTATACATATGCATTAATGTTCAGACACTCTATATGCATTTCTCATAGGGTTTCTAGGGCATCACTTTTCCCTCGAGGTTTCCTAGCCCCCAGAGATTCACTCATCACCACTCTTTTTTCTCCTATCTGGCTTCCCTCCTCCCTCTCTCCCTCCCTCCCTAGTCACAGTGACCCCATTATTCCTACCCACCCCCTAGTACCTCCCAAATCAACATCTTTCCTCTCCTGACTTCCCTCTCTCCCCAACACCATGGTCCCTTGCATGTCCCTCCCTCCTCTCCTCCCTACTGATTATTCCCAATTTTTCCACCTCCCTCAGGTAACATCTCTTCCCTACTATCCCCCTTCCAGGTTGTTTCTTTTCCCTTTACCTGACACCTGGTGTTACACCAAAATTTATAGATTCACATATAAGGGATTGGTACTACAATCCACAAATGAGGGAGGAAATACATTGCTTTCTTTTCTGTTTTTGTTTTACTTCACTTAGTATAACACTCTGTGCTTCTATCCATTTGCTTGCAAATTTCATAGCTTCATCTTTTCTTACTGCTGAGTAGCACTCCATTGAGTAGATATACCACATTTTCATTAACCATCCCTCAATTGAGGGAAATTTAGGTTGTTTCCATTTCTTAGCTATTGTGAAGATAGCAGCAACAAACATGGATGTATAGGTATCTCTACAGCAGGATGAGTCCTTTGAGTATATGCCAAGGAGTGGTAACACTGGATCATATAGTAGGTTCATTTTTAGATTTTTGAGGGTTCTCCACACTGCTTTCCATAGTGGGTGCATAACTTTGCATCCCCACCAGAAGTGAAATTGCACTCCTCTTCCTCCACATCCTCTCCAGCATTTGCAGTCTTTTATTCTCTTGCTCTTTGCCAATCTGACTGGGGTAAGATGGAATCTTAAAGTGGTTTTATCTGCATTTCTCTAATTACTAAGGATATTGAATACTTTTTAACATGCTTCTTAGCCATTTTTATTTCTTCATTTGAGAACTCTCTGTTTTGGTTTATCGCCAATCTTTTTATTGGGTTATTTATTTTATTTCTTTCTTTTTAAATTCTTTGTATATTCTGGATATTAATCCTCTGCCAGATGTGTAGCTGGTGAATGTTTTCTCCCACTCAGTGGATTTCCTCTTCCCTTCCTTAGTTTTTTCTTTTGCTGTACAGAAACTGTGTAATGTACTGAGGTCCCATGTACTGATTTTTGACCTTAGTGCCTGAGCAGTTGGTGTCTGATTTAGAAAGTCCTTTCCTACACCTATATCTTGGAGGGTGCTAGCTACACTTTCTTCTAGTCATTTCTGAGTTTCAGGTTTTATATTGATTCATTTGATCCATTTGGAGTTGACTTTTTTGCAGGGTGAAATATAAGGGTCAAGTTTCATTTTTCTGCAGGTGGAGATTCAATTTTGCTAGCACCATTTGTTGAAGATGCTATATTTCCTTCATTGTGTGTTCTTAGTACCTTTGTCAAATATCAGGAGGCTGAAATTATATGTACTCATGTTCAGGTCTTTTATTGTGTTCCATTGATCTACATGTCTATTTTTGTGCAAGTACCATGTTGTTTTTATGACTATAGCTCTGTATTATAATCTGAGATCTGTTGTAGTGATCACCTCAGCATTGTTCTTTTTGCCCAAAACTGTTTTGGCGATCTGGAGTCTTTTATGATTCCATATGAATTTTAGGATGACTTTGTCAAACTCTGTGAAGAATGCCATTGGTATTTTGATTGAGATTACATTGAATCTATAAATTGCTTTTGGTAAGATGATCATTTTCACAATATTTATTCTACCAATCCATGAACACTGTAGGTCTTTCCATCTTCTAGTGTCTTTATCTATCTCTTTCTTTAGAGTTTTGAAAGTTTCATTGTAGGCATCTTTAATGTTTTCTGTTAGGTTTATTCCTAAATATTTTATTTTTGATGGCTACTGGCCATGGGAGGGTTTCCTCTAATGCTTTTTATGATAGCTTGTTATTGGTATATATAAAGGCTATTAATTTTTGTAAGTTGATTTGTATCCTGCAACTTTACTTAAAGCATTAATCAATTCTAACAGTTTTCTAGTGGAATTTTTTGGATCTTATATGTACAATATCATATCATCTGCAGATAGGGATAATTTGACCTCTTTTTTTCCAATTGGTACTATTTTAATTTCCATCTCTTGTCGTATTGCCCTAGCAAGGGTTCCAAGCACTATACTGAAAAAAAGTGGAGATACTGGGCAGCCCTGTCTGGTTCCTGATTTTAATAGGAATGTTTAGTTTTTCTCCATTTAGGACGATGTTGGCTATGGGTTTGTTGTATATAGCTTTAATTATGTTATGGCATGTTCCCCCAGTCCAATTCCATCTAATACTTTTAACATAAATGAATGTTGGATTTTGTTAAAGGCTTCTTCTACATCTATTGAAATGACCAAGTGGTTTTTGTCTTTAAGTCCATTTATATGTTTTACTACATTTATTGACTTACATATGTTGAACCATCCCTGCATCTCTGGAATAAAGCTGACTTGATCACAGTGGATGATCTTTTTGATGTGTGTCTGTATGCAGTTTACAAGTATTTTGCTGAGTATCTTTGTCTCTATGTATTTCACCTGGTTTTGGTATTAGAGTGATTCATAAAAGGAGTTTGTGACTTCTTCTTCTGTTTCTATCTTTTTGAATAATTTAAGCAGTATTGGCTGTAGATTTTCTTTGAATGTCTGGTAGAATTCTTCTGTAAATCCATCTGGTCCTGGACTTTTTTTAGACTGGAGGTTTTGTATTATTGTTTCAATTTCTTTATTTGTTATGAGTCTGTTTTAGCTGTTGATCTCCTCTTGGTTTAACTTTTGTGGTGGCCATGATTTTTTAAATTCATCCATTTTTTTAGGTTTTCAAGTTGAATGGAGTATAGATTTTTTAAAGTATTCCCTTATAATATTTTGGATTTTTTGGTGTCTGGTGTCTGTTTTGATGTTTCCCCTTTTGTCTTTAATTTTGTTGAGTTGGATTTGCTCTTTCTTTTTTTCTTTTGGTTAACTGGGCTAAGGGTCTGTCTATCTTGTTTAACCTTTCAAAGAACCAGCTCTTAGATTCATAGATTTTTTTTTGTATTGTTTTCTTTGTTTCTATTTCATTAATTTCTTCTCAGTGTTTTGTTATTTCTTCTCCTTTACTATGTTTGGAGTCAGTTTATTCTTGCCTTTCCAGAGTCTTGAATTGTACTATCAAGTTGTTTATGGGTACTCTTTCTGATTTTTAATGTTGGCACTAAGAGCTATGAGCTTTCCTCTTAGGACTGCTTTTAGGGTGTCCCAAAGGGTGTTTTGTGTTTTGTCTTTGTTTCATTTTGTTCCAGCAATACTTTCATTTCTTTCTTAATTTCTTCTTTGATCCATTCACGATTCAGGAGTGTGTTGTTTAAGCTCCATGAATTCATGTATTTACTAAAGCTTCTTTTGCTGTTGAATATAAGCTTTATTGCACTGTGGTCTGAAGAAGACATGGAATTTTTTCAATCTTTTTGTGTTTGTTGAAAGTTGTTTTGTACCCCAGAATGTGTTCAATTTTAGGAAAACTTGCATGGGCTGCTGAGTAGAAAGTGTTTTCTTTGGTGGTTTTGTGGGATATTCTGTATATATCTGTTATGTCCATTTCATTTACGATGTCATTTAATTCTATGTCTCTCTGGTCATTCTTTCTCCATTTGGCCTCTGTACTGAAGAAAGTGGAATCTTAAAGTCACCCATTATCACTGAGTTGGTGCTAATCTGTTTTATATTCCTGGACTGCTGATTTTATAAAATTGGGTCTTCCAGAGCTTGGTGCATAAATGTTCACTGTTGTAATATCTTCTTGGTCAATTGTTCCTTTGATTAGAATGAATTATCCCTCCGTATCTCCATATCTCTTCTGATGAGTTTTAATTTAAGTCTATTTTAATTTTACTTAAGTTTTTAATTTAAGTCAATTTTGTCAAACATTAAAACTGTGACACCTGCTTGCTTCTTAGGGCCATTTGCTTGAAGTATTTTTTTTTCCATCCCTTCACCCTAAGGTAGTGCCTATCCTTGAAAGTAAGATGAATTCCTTGAAGACAACAAAAGATCAGTGTACCTTCTTGATCCATTGCACCAACTTGTGTCCTTTGACAGGGGAGTTGAGGCCATTGATACTTAGTGTTATTATTGAAAGGTGTGTATTGTATACTATCATTTTAATATATTTGTGCTTGTGGACCTATTTTGGGTTTCTGTTGTTATACCTTTATTTTGTTTCTGTAACATACTCATTCCTTTAATCAATCCTTTTTATTGCTTCAAGTATTCTCCGTAGTGCTGATTTGGAAGACATGAATTCTTTCAGCCTATTTGTGTCATGGAAAATTTTCTGTTCCCCTTCAATCTTGATAGATAGCTTTGCTGGATAAAGTATTCAGGGTTGGCATCCATGGTTGTTTAGTCCTGGGAACACTTTGTTCCAGGATCTGCTGGCTTTCATAGTTTGCCTTGAAAAGTCAGCTATAATTCTGATGGATTTTCCTTTATATGTAACTGTTTTTCTCTAGCAGCTTTTAGAACCCTCTTTTTGTTCTGTACATTTAATGTTTTTACTATGATATGTCATGGGGACTTTCTGTTCTGATCATGTCTTAATGTGTTCTCTGTGCTTCTTGAGTCTCCACAGTTATATCTTTCCTTAATTTAGGGTTGTTTTCTTTTACAGTCCTATTAAAGATCTGTTTGATGCTATTGGTTTGAGTTTCTTCTCCTTCCTGTATGCCTATAAAATGTAGATTTGGTCATTTCATGTTGTCCCACATTTCATGAATGGAAAGTCCTTTCCTGTGATTTTTTAAAATTTTGCATAGTCTTTGCTTAAGGAGTTTGAATCTTTGACTTTATCCTCCAGTCTTGATATTCTGTTTTGTATTTCATTCATTCCACTTGTGAGACTTTCTCCTGTTGTTTCTAATTGGTTTACTGAGTTTTTCAATCTCATGCTCATTTCCATTTGGTTTTTCTTCACTATTTCTATCTCTTTAGTGAATTAGTTTTTCAAGTTATTAATTGATTTTGATATTTCATTAAGCTGCATATTTGTATACGCTTGGGCTCCCATCAGAAGTTAATGCCTTTCCTCTCTGGGTTTTTTGAGTTGTTTGTGTTTTCTTGAAGTTCTTTGATCATATGTATGATTGTTCTTTTCAATTCTGAATCCTGGGCTTCCTCAAGGTGGTTCTCACTGCTGTGCACTTCGTTGGTTTTGTTGGGGACATATTTTCTTGGTTTTTCATATTGTTTGCATTTTTGAGTTGCCATTTGGGCATATGGACGTTCTTTGTTGGTTATGTGTTCAGCAGGAAACTCTACTCTGTTTTTGTTTAATTTAATTTTGGTTCTGTTAATATTGTTTATGTAGCTCAGTTACTTTTTGTTTAGGTATGGAAAAAAATTGGTGGGTATTTCATTTTCATGCTGAGTAATAGACTGGTCAGAGTCCTGACTGAGCAGGTCTATCTGCCAGATCAGGACTGGGAAGTTGGCATTGAGGGGACCGCCTGGGAGGACAGCCAGGGAATAACAGTGGTCTAAGGTCTAAGGTATTCAAGTTGGGATGCGGGAAAGTCATGAGGTCTCTAGAAAAGCAGACGGAAGAATTGGGTTGGTCTGGCTGCAAAGGATCAGGAAGCAGTGGGGGGATCTGGGCCAAGAGGATAGTCCAGAGGGTTGTGGTGCCAAGAGAAGAGATGGGTCCTTGTCCAGGGCTAGAAGGAAAACTGTATGTGGGAGCTGGGAGATTGAAGCAGGTTGTGGGAATCAAGGCACAATGGGCAAGGTTAAACTCACCAGGGAAGGAGGCTGACTTCAAGAATCCCAGGCAGGTTAGGAATGAGGACAACCATGGAGAAAGGCTTGTCTCAGGTATGCAAAGGCAGGTTGGGAGTGGGGGTAGGCATTGAGGTTTCTAGGGAAGAATTGGGTTAGTCTGGGTGCAAAGGATCAGGAGTCAGTGGAGGAATTTGGGCCGAGAGTGTAGTCCAGAGGTCTGGGGTGCCAAGCAAAGAAGTGGACCTGTGCCCAGGGTTAGAAGGAAAATGGGATGTGGGAGCTGGGATATTAAATCAGGTTGTGGGAGTCAAGAGTATTGGGTGGGGTCAAACTTACCAAGGAAGGAGGCTGGTCTCAGGAATCCCAGGCAAGTTGGGGTGGAGATAGCCAGGGTGGAAGCCTGGTCTCAGGTGTGCAAAGGGAGCTTGTGGATGGGGGCAGGTTGTGAGGTTTCTAGGGAAGTAGAGTGAAGAATTGAGTTGGTCTGGGTGCAAAGGATCATGAAGCAGTGGGGGGAATCTGGGCCAAGAGGGTAGTCTGGGGGTCTGGAGTGGCAAAAGAAATGGGCTTGTGCCCAGGGCTGGAATGAGTACAGGATGTCCTTTTGTAGTTTTTAGTATGTAACAATGGAATTTGTAGAGCAGGAGGCACCCATACCAACCTCCTTAAACTTGGAGTTCTTGCACTAGTTACATTACCATCACTCGGAGGTTTTTTGGTTTTGCTTTGTTTTTATTTTTTTTCAGATCTCTGTATTTCAGATACTTCAGATTTAACACTCTGACTAAACAGGGTTTAGTATACAACAAGGAGAATAGCTATATCATATCTGCTTGCTCGCTCCAAAACTTTATTAGAAAGAGATCCAAACCTACTACAACAAACATAATCACTGAATTAGCATAACAATTATTAGCTTATATTAAAGTCTTTCAAACTTTACAAGCTAAAAGCAATTTGAACAAATCAGTCAGAATTTCAGGATTATTGTTCACTGGCATATAAAGCACCACTAAACCCTTACCTTGCAGCCTTCACTATTATACTCATTCACAGTTGAAAATAATTATCACTTTAATGAGGATAGTGTATTTAATGAATAAATAAACTGATCATATTCCTTTCAAAACATTTATGAAAGTGTTACTTATAGAAAATGTACTTGCAAAATTAATTTTCTTTTTGATTTAAAGAAATATTTGCAGCATTGTTCTAGAAGGAGATATTTGTTTTAGAAATAAAAAGATGGTTTGCTTCTCCAAAAGTGAATTCAAAGTTATTTTGAAACACATGTTGGGTAACAAATTCAGAATTTTGATTTTTCTCATATTTGTGGCAACATGTTCTCTGATTCTATTTGTTAATGCAAAACAAATATTTATTCTCAATATTAACTCAATTAAACAATCTTTTCTTGCCTTAAAATAAGAATATGTTTTCTAAATGTCTGCATTAGTTGCAAAAAGTTACCAAAATATTTCATTCTTAAAATTTGTAATTAATTTATTATGAATGATTGATTTACCAAACAGAAAAATAAGGAATTAAACAGAATGGTTCTGTTTCTGACAACTGTGTCAACTAGGCTGCATGTGCATGCATATACACATATTGGCATATTTTGATATTAAAATTTTCTGCAGGAATTAGAATCGTAGAAATACAAATTGAGTTATTCATTGATCAAAGTAAAAGCTTATAAAAGAAAAAAAAGATAAACAAATTAATTTATCATTGATTTGACACATGTTTGTAGTTCTTCATTTAAGCTATCCTTATAGAAGTTTCCAGTTCCACTTTCTGGCAATGAATCATGTGATGTATAATTTTGTGAGGAGTAAGCACCATTTACTTTGATTAATTTATGTTTCTCTAGACTGCAGTTTGAAAAATTTTTCAAATTTAACAATGTGATATTAAAAGCCACATAATTCAAGTAAAGTTGATAAAATGTAGAGTGAATTACACATATCATTATATTATATTTAAATTTTCTTCTAAAATCTAAAAGGTATCTTCAGGACAGATTATCCATTCATTTTATTATTTCACTTTGTTTTCTAGTGTTTTGCACATGATAGGCAAGTGTCTTGGTACTATGCTATAGCTCCTGCTTTTCCTCCAGAAAAAAAAAAGAGATTTTTTTGAAACAGGGTCTCCCTGTAGCCCCAGCTGACCTTGATCTCTCTATGTAGACCAGTCTAGCCTCTATTTTACAGAGATCTGTCTGCCTCTGTTTCTTGAGTGATGGAATTAAACATGTGCATCATCATACCCAGATCTAAGAAGATAGATTTTTAAATCAGGCATAAAGAATACTGTGAAGTTTGTTGACTGAATTCTACAAAATTTTATACCTATAAAAATATACCCTGAAAATTTATTGATAATGCTGAGGAAGGCATTGCACTGTAACTGTTAGGTAGGTGAGAAATGTGGGTTCCTCATTGGGCACCACTGAACTCTCCTTGGAGTAGGAGTGTCTGATTTCTGCTCCTCACATGGCTGTTACGGAAACCATGGACATGGGGATGCTCTCATTATTTCTGTATGGCAGTGCCAACCTCTCTATTTAGCATTCTCACACCTCATAGGAAAAGCAGAGGCGGTATCCTCTTGTTACTGAGGCTCATGGAAGTCCAGACTTTTGTTATGGCCTCTCCTGACCTTGCAGTAAGGTTTCATGTCACTGTGGAAGATGAAAGTCTGATTCTTCTCACCACTTATTATGACACCCACTCCAGTAGGAAGGTTGGGTCCCAATATGTCTTTGCTGTCTGTATGGAAGGATGGGCATGGCCTTTTCTGTGGTGATTTAACTGAATGACTAGTTCCACATGATTTTATCTTACTAGGTACTCTCTCTTTCTTATTTCATTAGTTAGAGATGTCAGCTTTTGCTGGGACATTTTGTGCTTAGCTATTGGCATTTCCAAGTTGCTAGCCTCCCCCTACTCCAAGGACAGGGCATAAGAATAACAAATGAACAGTGACAGAACTTATTACCATATTGATTTTTAGGTTAAAAATTTTGGGATGATAAAAATTATACTTTGGATTTAAAAGAAACTTTTTAAAACATGTCTCTCCATTCAAGTAAAAATGTATTAGGTTAGACTGTATAAAATAGTAAATATTTTAATTTCATATTTGGTTTGGGGGACTGAAAAATCCTGGACCTTGTGCATGCAAACAACTGGTTTTACCAGTGAGCTATATTCCCAACCCAAAACTTTTTGGAATAATAAACATTATTCCATTGAACATTATTTAACAGTGTACAACATAGGGAATTTGGTAGTTAATTCGGAATAGTGAATATTTTTCTCTCCTTGCAGATAGCATACATAAGCTACTGAAATAATATTCTTTGTATTTCTCAAGACTTCCAGTTAATATGAACAGCTCTATATTTCCCAAAGCTGCAAGTACTTACATGCAATATAGGGAAATATTAAACAAATTTAGATTATGCTATTACTAAGCAGTCTTTTCCCAGTGAGAGACCCTTCTGTTTGTACCTTTAAATGGTTTCCCCAAGAAGCCAATAACATACTGTTCAAAGGACGGGAGAAGCAGAGGTGATCGTAGTCACTGTTACTACTACAAATAATATGGTGTGGCCTATAAACTGCTCATGCAACTCTGTGTCAGAAACTAGCCTGCATATGTCATAGCATAGATGAGATGATGCCAGCTTGGTAATTTCAGTCCAGACTTCTCAGACAGCTGTTACATTTTAGCTGGTGCCAAGTCACACGAACATGCCAACGTTTGGATTCTTTCAGATCTAGTAAATTCACAGAACTTTCCCTCCAATTACTCAGATTTCTCATCTGGAACATGTCTGGAAGATGTCCAAAAGAACAAAGATTCTAGTAAATTAGCTTTTCTACTGAGTTTTTATATTAAATGACTATTCATTCCCCATGACTTTTTATTTATTTAAGTTTCAATTTATTTATTATCCCAACTGAAAATTAAAAGCAAATATTGATCTAGCTAAGGAAAGATTGGTATAGACCAAACTCACTCAGATAGATAGGCATCACCTATAAAATGACTACATTTCTCTAGGTCTTGCTTAGTAAGATAAAGTATGTAAGATGTGTTTTTATTTTTATCATTTTCATAAAATAAATTTTATTTAATTATAATGGATTATATAAGGATATTTTCATATTAACACTTAAATGTACTTTGAACATACCCCCCCATACCATGTTACCCTCGCATTCTCACGCCATCTCCTGCCCTTAGTCCCTGGTTCCTATAAACAGCTTGTTTCTATTTTCATATGATCTGTGCATACATTAATTCTTGTATATATATAAAATCTAGAACCTACAAGTGAAAGAAATTATCTGACACTTGTCTTTCTGAGACTAACATAATTCATTTAATATGATTTTCTTCAGTTTTATTCATTTTCTTACAAAATGTATAATTTATTTTATATTTATTTATTTATATTTTATAGCTGACAGTTCCATTGTGTATATGAAGCACATTCATTTCCCAATCTTCTGTGGATGGAAGCCTAGTATGATACCATAACTTACCTTTGTGAATGGTGCTGCAATGAACATTGAAGTGCAAGTATCCCTATAACTTGGAGTCTTTGGCTTATGTACCAGGAGTAGTATAAAGGGATCATGTGGAGGGTATATTTTCAGTTTATTGAAGAATATACATACTTATTTGAGTAGTGGTTGGACTCATCATTCACATTCCCACCAACAGTGTACTAGGGTTCTCTTTTCTCCATATCCTGACCTGCATTTCTTTTCCCTTGATGACTGCTATTATGACTTGAGTGAGATGGACTCTCAATGCATTTTCATTTGCATTTTTTTCATGGATAGTAGCACTGAACATCCTTCATGTTTGTTATATCTCTTTAGTTTTACTACTACTTTGGGAGTCTTAAAAAAATCTGTGTATATGCCTTAATTTTTGCATTTATTCATCCTTTCCCAGTAATGCAAAGCTGAATCTTTATGTGATTTAGATGAAGTCCATTTTTAAAAAATTCATATATAATAGTTTGATAATATTTAGATCCTCTACCTATCTGCGCCTCCCCCCAGTGCCCCTTGCCCAATTTAATGTACTCATATATATGCACATAAATATGAATACAATATAACCTATAGTATCTGATTTGTGTCCCCAATGCCCTCCAGTATGGGTCCATTCACTGGGCCCACCAAGAGTTCCATCGCTGCAAGACACCACCTCTCCCCCCTCCCAGTGAGCCATCAATTGACAGAAGTCTCTTAGGTTGGGTTAAGATTTCTTACACACTTCCCCATGTCTATGCTACGATTTTGTTTAGTGTGAACTTGCATAGGATATATGCATGCTGTCATCATTGCCTTGAGTTCTTATGAGTAAATGTCCAGCTGTCTGGAAGACTGTTTCCTTGTGGTCATCTACCCCCTCTGGCTCTTACAATCTTTCTATCTCCTCTTCTGCAATAATCCCTGACCTTAGGAGGCAGAGGTTTGAAAAAGGTATCCTATTCAAGGATAAACAGTCTGTGGCCTCTTGTTCTCTGCACATTGGACAATTATTGGTTTCTTGGTTGATGATCATCTGCTGCATAAGGAAACTTCTCTGGGGAGAGTTGAAAGATGCCTTCTTCTTATGTTTAGAGAGTGCATTTAAGATGTATCACTTAGGATGAAGCCCTATTGAGTTGCTAAAATGTAGTCAGATTGTGTCGGACCATCTCTTTCACAACAGAGAGTAGTTAGATGGAAATGTTTGATTCAATTCATTTTGATGGACGCTCATAGGAAATTTAGGAATAGAATTTCATCACTTTAATGCTGTTAATCTCTATCATGAATGAATCTCTTTGATTGGGGGAAGATTATAATTTTCTGTCATCTTTTGCCCAGAAAATAGGAAAAACATTTGTTGATAATATGATTTCATTATGAAGGGTAGAAGTTATCTCAGTAAAAGCTTTCTGAGGTTAATATTGTCAGAAAGAAAAAATTTAAAACCCAAATGGCTCATTTTTTAGGTATTGTCTGACGTGTAATTATTATATATTTATGAATCCTACAGAGACAATAAAACAATTGAGACACTTAGTGATAATTTTTCAAGTACTGTTCTTTGTGGACAGTTTCATTGCTTGAAATTTGCAATCTGTGAGTATTATGTTAAGAATTTTTAATGATTGAGATAGGTGTTCAGATGCTTTTGCCATTTCAAAGCTAATATGTACACGTAATACTTTATAGCCCCAAATATGGAGGATATAATGAGCAACTTCAAAGTTAGTTTGGAGGAATATTGTCCCTGCCCATAGACACAGACTTGTCTTATCTGGAACTGTGGTGACTATGTATCCTGAAGAGAACCTTATTTTCTTTTAAAATAATAATTTATTATTTCTAGTTTTTTAATGTATATGAATGCATTGCCAGCATATATGTAAGTGCACCAGTGTCATGCAATGACCACAGAGGTCAGAAAAGAGTGTCACGTCGCCTGTAAGTGGAATTACGGATGGTTGTTAACCACCATGTATGTACTGGGAACTGAACCTGGGTCCTCTGTGAAAGCACACTCTTAAACACTGAGCCATCTCTCCAGTCCTAAGAAACTTATGTTTTAAATTTATGATTTTTATATGTATGACTGTTATGCCTGCATGTATGTTAAGTGCACTCATGTCCTGCAGTGCCTGCAGAGGTCAGAAAAGAGCATCAGATCCCCTGGAACTGGAATTACAGACAGTTGTTAGCCATCATGTTGGTGCTTGAATTCAAACCCAGATCCTCTGCAAGAGCAGCCAGTGCTCTAAAACTCTGAACCATCTCTCCAGTCCAGAGAACATTATTTTCATAAGATTTCAATTCAAATTTTAAATCATTAGTTTGCCAAGACAAATGCATTAAGCCTCTATTGTTAACTTAGATGATTAGCAATTAAGTTTCCCAGAAAATTGTGTAAAGCAAAAACAACCCATTTAAGATTTTTTTTTTACTCAAACCATCCTGTCAACAAGCTACAGTCCTACACAATTTAGATATTTTATACAATTATCAACAGAAGGTCGAATTGTTGCAGTCCACTGAAATATAACCTATGTATAATCCAAGTGTTGCCAGTTCCTACTGGACCACAGTTACAAAGGCTATCATAAGCTGACATACATTTCAAATTTTACCAGCAGACTTTATAACCTTGACCAGCAGTGGAACAGACTCTCCAAACTCATGCAAGCATCATAACTTCATTCTACCTCTTAACACTGTGTATCTCAGAACCTTTCAAGATATCCTGCCCACGTTTAACTCTAACTGTTGTTGTCCTGGTACACCAGGATCTATCAGCTCCTAGAACTGAGCTTTAGCATGACTTACTATATTTGCCCCACCAAGCACAATTTCTTTGCTTATGTTATTAAAGTTTCCATCTTATCTTTACTCCTCTTCTACAGTGAGTATTCTGAGGTTTTAAGATGTCAAAGCTAATGGGAAGTCTATAATAGCACTAGAGAAAATGAACTTTCTTTTTATGGCTTACATATAGGGAGATTTCAGAATAGAGTTTCTTGAATTGTTAAAAGTTATGCAAGTAGATATTTCAGCTTTATATATAGACTTTTCTATGCTTAGGTTCAAAGCACATGTTGATGTGAACAGGAACATAATTACTAATGCTTTTTGTGATTCAGCCACTTTGACAATGGTTAGGGTTGGCTGGCCACTTTCAGAGTCATGTCTGGCTTCTGCAGCTGTTCCTTAGATCTCACTGGAACCATGGCTCTATGGTTTTACCTTTTACATTGACTACTACACTCATAACTGAGTTTCTCTATAGTGTGAAGTGTGGTGCAGGAGAGGGAGGCATAACTGGTTCTTTCTTTATATACTTAAGGTGCTATAAAGTCTGGATGTGCTAACACTTCTCTCAGAGTTGAATGAAGTCATTATGAATGTAGATTATTTTTGTGGTGCCTACCCAACTCTTTATCAAATCAAGAAAGAACAGTGGCTGGACTGGCCTTTTATTGCCTTTGTTGGCCTTCCAGGCTGCTGTTCTAGCAAGAAAAGAAATCTCTTCCTAACTCAGAGAAAACAAAAGCAGCCAGGCAGAACATCACATGCAAATGAATGCTATCAAGGTCACAGGCCTACAAGCTCCCAAATCAGTAATTCACTTTGGCCTTAGTTAGAATACCAGTACCTGGGAGAGTACAGGTATTGCATAAATGATGAGCCCAGAACTCGAATGCGGAGTCTGCAGCTCCTCCTTCTCTGCGTCAGCTGCCCTTGTCTTATTGACCTCTGGTTTGCTGAAATATCATGCTTATTTGTGGAAACAACTGATTTACTTTCTCCTTTCTAGCTTAACATGCAGACTAACTCCTTGAATTATGCTGAGGAACTTTTCTTCTGAACTTCCTCTTAAAGGTCACAGGCTGGCATTACTGTGCATGTCTGGCCTTGTGATCAAATCTTCAATGGCAGACACCATGGCAATGTGTAGTGAGCTCCTGATGTATGTTTACTGATGGTTCAAAATTCAGCAAAGTAATAACTTACATTTTTTATTACAGAATTTCACTCTTCTACAGCTGTTCTCATCCATTTCTGTCATACTAAATCATCGGGCCACATTCCTCAAGGCTTTGGCTAAGCTATAGCCTGATTATGAATTAGACGTCTTTAGAAAATTGTGTTAAACTTTCTCATGATAATAATTTTCTGGGGCTGTAGAACAGTAAGAGTTATGTTCCTGATATTATGTGACAGTGAATACAGCATTGTCAATATAAATCCAAGCTAGGTAGCAGAACATGTTGTACTCCGTGGATTGAAAAAGCTGAGCCAGCATTGCACATAGCCAAAAGCTCTCCTAGACCTAGCTAAGTACAAAAAGCAGTTTACTAGAAAGAATTGTACAGATACAAATTAAATATGTACTATTTGTAATTGAATATATAGGAAGTAATCCTGTTCAAGTTTTCAACTATAAAGGACATACTCCATCTTAGAAGAACTAAAACTTATTTCAGAAAGATGAAATCTTACATTTCAAAGAACACTACTTGTGTTTTGATCACTGATGGTGGAACCAAATATACATCAGAATAGCCCTTGAGAATATCTGCAGTCAAAGACAGACCATAAAATATATTATGTTCATGCCATGGTATTAAAAGTATACAACTGGTCATCTCTCTTATTTAGTCTCAGACATAGTATTAAATTTGATGTACCTCAATCAACAGTATTATGTGATGTCATGCTGGACTGCATCTCTACTTAAGTGCAAACTCTTCAGGGGCAAAGAATTTCATTTCTCCACTCAGCTCTGCTCACTGGGGCATCTAACCACAGCAACGAGTGTTGACTGTGCTCCTGAAATAAAACACTTCCCCATCTATGACATCTTCCAATTGATTTGTCTTGACTTATAAATTATCATCAGTTCTTTACCCATAGTTCAGGAGAAAATTCAGGGAAGTGTGTAGTCCTGAATGGGAGATGACTGACATTTTTTTTGATTTTCATAAATTTCTATTGAAATTCAGCATTTCACTGAAGTATTCATATAGGCACAACACAGAGCAGTATTATCTATGCTTTAGCAATTATAGAAGAAAAGTTGATTTTAAATCATAATATAGCTATTTTTGTTCTTTAGTTCTTTTATATTCATAATTTATTAAAATAGCATGAGTGATTGTTCCAGTTACCAGATCACACATGTGATCCTTTCATACATGCTTGTCAAAATTAGATGTCAATTCATAAATAACTTTGCCTGTAAATAGTTCTAGTACCTAACTAGTAAAATTTGATGTGATTACATCAGTGACTCAGATATCTATATTGCTTTCAAGTATTTCCAGTCTATAATTGTTTATTGATTATTATGTGGAATGAGGGTAGGCAATTACCACCCTATAGTCTATTGTTCTTCTGTAAGCTAAGTTAAAGCAGTCTTTTCATCAAAGCCTTTTTTTATATAAAACACAATTAAGCTTCCAATTTGTTTGTTAATGCACAATAAGGATGTGTATATTATGCTATAAAAATTTTAAACATTTTGTTAAATTTTTGGTATGATGAAAAAATTTTAATGAGTTTTTGTTCCAGTAACTAAAAAATAAGAAAACAAATTCAGATTTGTCATGTCAAACAACACACTGGATCAATAGTCAATGGATCTTTATTTTTCCTTTGCATTCCCCAATTGACTAGTTTGTACACAATGGGAATCTTTGGCTATGTGTTAGTATGGGGACAAAGAATTCCACGAGGACTGCTTTAAATGGAGATGGTGAAGACCGCCCACCTTGAAAACAGAGCGTTGCCCTTTGCGACCTTCACAAACAGGGAGATAATTAAATGGTGAAAATAAATCATTGAATTAAAACCCAATATTTGAAATATTCTTTCCCATAAATGAGACAAATGAACTCAATTTTGAAGTATAGATGAAGAGTTTGTGATGATTTTTATTGATTACATGATTGGGAGTGGTTATATTCAAGGATTCCCTTGCAAACTCATCATACCACAATTATGCCTAGAATTTTCCTAATAAAAATGATTTATTCAAGCTGAGATTTTGGACAAAACTCAACTCAATGCTCTAGGAAACAAATCCATACTTCATAAAAGGTGATTGGTGAGCAATCATTTGAAACAGAAACTTTGTTTATGAGGGTATTGATTATTTACTATCAGGCTGGAGAACAAAGCACACTCCATAGTAGATGATTTCATCACACCATATGGACACAATGGTTCTGTATAGTTGTTACCTTGACAACAGATTTTGCCATAAATAGATAGAAAGATGATTTATCTGAGGCACTAAAATTAATCCTAAAAGAATACTGCAATTATGCAGCATTTTTGTGACAGAATTGCTTTCATGAGCTCAGAACTCTATTTCCATTTCCTAAAATACTGATTTGCCATAAGTTTTTCTTAGTAGGTAAGACCTTTGCTATATATCTTAATGTCAAATTGTGATGACAGGGTTCAGGTTCCTAAGCATTTCAATAAGTCTTTTATTATACAACATGGAAAACAAATAGAACTTTTAACAAAATTTTAATACAGAGCTTAGCTTCTCCTTTACCAATTGAGAGGAGCTAGCAACTGGACTACAGATTGATAGATAGTACAAGAATATCCACATTAGTAAATTATATTTTGCCATTTTCCTGTTTAATTTAACATATTACTTGTACTAGTTACTTTTGTTGTTACTTTAATCAAATATTGAACAAGAAGCAACTTAATGGAGGAAAGGTTCATTTTGACTCAAATTTGATGGTAGAGTCCATTGTAGTAAGGTAGGGCAGGAAAAGTAGTTCATGGCTGTGGTTACAGGAATGTGAGCCTGCTTGTTCAGGTCTCAGTGACCCAGAAAGAAGAAATGGGACAGGAAGTGGGAAAAGGATATAGATCTCAAGGCCCACCATCAGTGACCTACTTCTTCAGTTAAGTCCTATTCCCAAAAGCTCCACAGCTTCCCAAATCTGTGCTACCAAGTCAGGACCAACTGTTCAAACACATGAGCCAGTGTGGAACATTTTCCATCCAAATCATAACAGCATTATAGTTTGAATGATAGCAATTTCACTTAATTTCACAATTAAGACACATTTTTAAATCTCAATTGTGTGTCACTAGTCTGGAGTTTCCATTTGAAGCCAGAATTTTTGTTTATTTGCATTTTTCTCAAAGGCTTGGAAATTCATGGAGGTATTATGTATTTGAAAGATGGCGCTCACAGAATTGCCTGATAGATTATATGAAGAATTTAATTTTTTAATATAATCCAGGGGGACTTTACATTTTAAATCTGAGAAAAATAGATATCCAATAAGGAAGATTCAGGAAGGAGGAGATTTAAAGGAACAATTCTAATTTTATATAGCCAAGATGTAGAGATCTACTTTTTTAATTTTTAAAATTATTTATTATTTTACCTGTATGAGTGTATTGCCTCAGTGTATGTAAGTGCACTCTTATAGTGCAATGCCCACAGAGGTCAGAAGAAGGCATCAGATCCACTGGAACTGGAATTATGGACAGTTGTTAGCCACCATGTGGAGTCTGGAAATCAAACCCAGGTTGTCTGCAAGAGCAGTCAGTGCTCTTGACTGTTGAGCCATCTCTCCAATCCCTCTAACTAAACTTCCAAGCAAAGATTCTGAGAAAGAAAATGTGGTCTTAATAGTCAGGAAAGGAATTGGGACTGACATTACACATTGGAAGATAGGATAAAACAAAAAACTTAAAGCAAATCAATTGATAGAATGCATTAGGAAATAAGTAGTCAGAAAAAATGGTCTCCAGGCCTAAAACAGGCACTACTTTGTACTTAAGAACTGGGAAGGTGAAGTGGCTCCAGACAAATACAGTGAAAAGAAATAACCATTAATTCATGCAAAATTCCAGAGAATGTATTATGAAGAAATACTTAAAGAAGAAATCTGGAATCATGGGTTTCAAATAAAGTTATCATGTCAGCAGATAAATTTAGAGGAAAATAAGAATTGCCCACTGAGTATGTGAACAAGATCATGAGGGACCCTGATAAGAACTGACTCAGGGAAGTAATAGAAGGCAAATCTAACTGAAATGTTTCGATGCAGATCAGAAGACAGGAAAGGGGATGGTTCAATATACCCAGCTTTGTCTAGAAATTTTACTATACAGGAGGATAGTGAAAGAAACCTACAGGAATAAGATGAGGGTTGGTGCCTTGTACTTGTTATAATAGATATCAAGAGAGATGTATAAAAATAGTATCAGTTCACCCAGGCTGATAAATACACAAAACTATAAAACATGAATAATAGAGCTTTATTACTTCCGATAGTTCTGGAGACTGAGACATCCACAATCAAGCTGACAGTAGATTTAGTGTCTCATGAGCCTACTGGTCATAGGTGATGTATTCCCTTTATGAACAAACAAGTTGTCCTGAGTACTCATGACTTTCTTGAGGGATTCACTTTCATGACCTCATCACCTCCCGGAAGCCCAGTTTTCTAATATCACAATGTGGAAATCAATTTTAATGTATGAATTTGGGGAAAAGGCATAAACCTGCTGGCCAAATAATATGTAATAAGTTGGCAGTGTGACAGAAGTGAGCAGGAAAGTGAGAAAATGTGATGGTCAATAGCTGAAGGAAAAAAGTCTGAAACAGATTATGCATGACAAAATTTAGTAAACAAATAAGATGACTTTGGCTGGGGACCTTGAAAGGATACAAAACATGTTTGTCCCAGTGTAAGAAAAGGTAAGATGAGCAGTTATAGCATAAGCTACAAGCTACAAGCATCTTGATGCTCCTTTATGTCTTATTTAGATTTTATTTTTTTAAGTGGTGAAGTAGATTATCATCTGAGAAGACAAAAAAAAAAAAAAAAAACCAAACAAATTAAAGACAGAGTATGAGAAAATATTCTCAGAAAACAGGGAATTTGAATTGATTGTGCAGGTGTCATAAGGATATGGAGATACACTTGGAGCTCACTTGAAATTCATCAAAGTGCAAGTGAAAACAGACATTTTGTTCATATTCTCTCTATGTGTATGTTATACTCTAAAATACATCTAGGATATGAAGTAAGTTTGATTGAATTGGCCCTGAAGATTTGCCAAGAGAGGAGAAAGAAGACCAAAAATTACATGCTTCGTATTCCAAGAAGGTATTGTCATATCTTGAAATCTTCTTCTGAATAAGAAAAGAAAAGAGGACATGACATTGATGAAGGGAAAATCCAAGGTCAATGTGCTAGAATTCTGTGTTTGATCAAAGGATAGTTGAAATTGAAGGTACTAGAAAAAGATAAATTTGGTTGTCAAAGACAGGAATACTTGAAAATAAGATTTGAGGTGGGTTGCAATTATTGCATATAAAAAGATCAAAAATATATTGGAATGTGTGGCTGAAGTACATGGAAGGGAAAATCATTAGACAAGATCAGGAAAATAATTTAACAAGTCAATATTAAATTTCTACACAGAACTGAAATTGCTAAAGCTGAGAATGGGAAAAATAACAAGGAGAAATCTCTTAAACCACATACATGCCATCTCTAAATGAAAAAAATAGATGTCTAGAATGATGAGGACTAGAATAAGAAAGAATTGTGCCATGAGACTTAAACCTCATCTCTTAACGAGGATGAAGGAACAGAATCTGGAAGGAGCAATAAGGCAAGGGATATGTACAGTCTCTCTAGGGATCTGCCAGATGTCACCAAGAGAAGTCTTTAAAAGATTCCTTCCAATTCGAATTCTATTCTGTTCCCATTAGAATAAAATAAAAATCTATTTATAGACTGTATTTTTACATGGAAGAAAGAATCTGAGGAATGAGTGCCTGTGAGTTCTGGGCTTGTGGTGACTGATGTAAGCAGAAGTAGAGGAAATGATGGAGTTATGAAACTACTCTCAAGGGGAATGGAGAGATGGCTCAGTGGTTAAGGTTCTTGCACAGAACCAAAGTTTGTCCCCAGCACCCACATGGCAGCTAACAACTGTCTTTAACTCCAGTTCCAGAGGATTTGACACCCTCTTCTTACCTCAGCGGCATTGTATGACATGGGTGAGCTTACCTTCATTCAGGCAATACATGCAAACACATAAAATAAAACAACAAAATATTTTTTTAAAAGGAATTACTCTCTGGAAGAAATTCTAGGGCTGGAGAGATGACCCAGTGGGCAAGATGCTTGCTGTGCTAACGTGATGACCTGAGATCATTTAATACCCATTTAATACCATTTAATACCCAAGCAATGTAATGTGCCTATGTAATCCCTGGGCTCTTATGGTGAGATGGAAAGCAGAAACAGGAGTACCTCACAGCTATGGGCCAGACATCCTGGCATACACGACAGTGAACAATGTAGCCACTCTGTATCAAACAAGGTCAAAGGTAAGGAAGAACATCTGAGATTGCCCTTTGTCATACACATGCACCCCCACCCCACAAAGATATAACAAAAAAATTCCTCTTTTCATTTTCTTCTTGGACTAGTTCTCAGTCAAATCAGAGAATGTAGGTGGTTGTGGTGATAATTTGAACATAGTACATGATATGCTTCCCTCCAGCTTTGCAGAGAGGGACAGTTGAGAATGTAGGAATACCCTTGTTACAAGCATAAATGTCAACACTCATATACCATAACACTTATAGCTCAAAACTCGTCAGATTCTATAAGGCTATGAGATGATGTTTAAGTGCATTAGCAGAATATGGCGAAGATGTTTATTGAGTTTTCCAGGAGAACTATGAGTTGTTAAAGCAAAGGTTTCCCTTTTACAGAAAAATAACAAATTTCTTCAGAAAAGAGGCTTAAAAATTTTCTCTGTTAGTAAAATTCATGTTTTTTCATTATTGTATTCTGAGGTACAACTAAATATTTAGGGAGATGGTGAGAAGGGAATAGGTGACCCTGGAGGGCAGTGGAAAGGGAAAGTGGAATTCATTATCTTAGAAAAACAATTTTCACTTATACAAATTGTTGCTGTAAGAATTTCACACTAAAATAAAAATAAGTTCATTACTTCAAAACCTAATGTTATGTATTAAATGCTTTCCCCCCAAATTTCTAATAGCTCTCTATACAGTCTACCTCTCTTTCAACTATATGACCAACTATAAGTCCACAAACATGTCCAATGCTCTGTACCAATCTGTAGAAAGATTGTCTAACCTCAGATAAATCATTATAGATGAGGTGCAGACTATCAATCAACTGAATTTGTTGTTCTTAAAAAATAAAAAATAACCCTATTATTCAAGAGGTAGATTTCCATTTCCATTACTGCCTTTCTGCCTGCAGGTCTGCAGTGCTCAGAATACAAGATGTGCACCAGAGGAAGGTGCTCGGTTAAAGAAACAGCATCATCTACTTCATTTCTCTAGGAACAGGACAGCAGTGTGTAGTACACCACAGACCAAGCTTCCAGGGGAGTCTGGAGTGATTTCTTTCTACCATCTGTATTAGAAAACCTAAAAAGGCATTCTTCAATAATTTCCATAAGTAGAATTATTCATTCATTCCTTTATCAATACTTTATTAGCATCCATTTTTGTGTCACACATTTCCTGGATGCTGACAATATTCAGTGAACATACTAATCACAGTTAATTTATAGTTTGATTTAGCCACAATAAATAGACACAGAAACTACATAAATGATTTGAAATTATGATTAACATGCAGACAACTAGCAAGTACTCTTAAAGGCAGTAATGTCACAAGGATTGATGTTATGCTGTAAAGTCAAGGCCAAATTGAAGTTTTTGAGACTACTACAATAAACTAGCATATATCAAGTGATTGACAAAGTTCGAGAGTCTGAGAAGTTCAAGATCAAAGCCTATGGATATTGTGGTGTATTGTCAGGTCTCACTGTCTGTTCCATAGTCCACAGTTTTATAGCTGTGTCCTTCCATGGTGGAGGGGGCATAGGAGATTCCTTGGACTTGTTTTAAAAGGTTACTAGCCCATATATAAAGCTTTAACCATATAACCCAGTATCTTCCCAAAGGTCTCCCCTCATGTCATTCTGTTGAAGGTAAGAATTTTAAGATGTATTCAATCCACATCATATAACATAAAGTTACCTGTCACTTATAAATAATAGTTCCATTTACAGCAATTGGGTGAACATCATTCTATCAATGAAGAATTTTAAGCTACCATCATCAAATCTGAAACAAATGATGTGATTACATATCTGTTGTGGTATTTCTATAAAAATGAATAAACTAAATACTACCACTAGACAATCTCTACTAGGGTGTGGCTCAGATACTGCATATGTGTTCTTTTCTTTAATGTCAAGTTTGAAGGACTGTGTCAGACATATGAAACAGAAAGATATAATACTAAATGTTCTGTAAGATTTTAGACTGGATCACCACAGACAAATTAAATTTCTGTGGGGAACATAGTGCCAAATAGCAAATTTTGATCATATATAATATTAAGTAATATTATTTTACTGATATCAATGTTCCTTAATTTTATAAAAATACTTATATAAGAGAATGATCATTTAAAAT